>NC_057801.1:558542596-558667211 GCF_018294505.1 Triticum aestivum
AGAATATGTAGAGGCCCTCCGTTTGGAAGGAGCGCCTTTATCCACTGCCTTGCTAACTTCCTTCCGCTTTATTGATTTTGAATTGTCAAGTAAAACCGACAAGAAAAAGCAATAAAATTCACTCTTCAGAACTCGTTCGTGCATGATACTGACAATCACTACTTTGATGTAAGGCAAACACATGATACCAGGATGGAATATGTACGAAAAACAGGACGGCATGTCATATTCACAACTGTTTGTGTAAACTAAGCAGAAGCCATTTCAACAAATAAGAAGCAATGCAAGCTAGACACCACATGAAAGATGCAACCAATATGACTCTGCCAAGTTAAAAGCGTCCCATCATAAATGCCATTTCAACAAATAAGAAGCAGTGCATGCTATAAATCATATGAAATATGCAACTAATATCGCACTACATAAACTAAAGGTGTCTCGTCATATTGATTGATGCAAGATACAAAAAACAATAGTTTTATGTAAGGACATGCTTAATAGACAGATGTACTATGTACTAAAAACAGGAAGGCATGTCACATTAACAGGTGTAATGTATAAACTAAGTAGAATAGCACATGTAATTTAACCAGATTGGAAGAATTACAATCTAGACACCACATGCAACATGCAACCACATATCACGCTGCCAAGTTAGAGCAAGCACATGTGATGCTCGTGTAGGGGAAATGCGGTAATCAACTACAGAGCTACGTTCACTATCTTCATCTAGTCTTGTTGTTTCTTGAGAATCATGTGGGGAGGCTGACGCTGCATTCTTTAAATGAGGATCTTTACTCACAGTAATCCACTGGCATGACTGCCTCATCATAAGTGATCGATGAGGGATACACAAGAACATTAGTTTGATGTAAGAACATGGTTAATAGACAGATGTACTAGTATGTACCAAAAACAAGAAGGCATGTCATATTCAAAGGTATAATGTGTAAGCTAAGCAGATGCAATTAACCAAATTGGAAGCAATACAAGATAGACATCCGGCTGGAGTGGTGGGCATGATCATCTAGGACCTGAGAGCCTGGTGGGAGGCGGGCTGCTTTGCCACCATCGTGGATTTTTAGTTGGCTTCCAGGTGATGCCTGTCCGTGTTGGGCTTGTCAATAGCTCGACCAGTGCCCTGACTAGCTATTTGTCTTCTGGTGCTCCCGGGATGGTGGTTCATGTAAAAAATATCTTTCCTTATCTTAATAAAGACCAACTTCGGTCTTTCGAATACAAGCTAGACACCATATGCAACATGCAACCACATATGACACCGTGAAGTTAAAGCAGGCACCTGGGATGGTGGTTCATTGCGAGCGAGATCATCAACTCCAGAGCTACGTTTACCGTCTCCATCTGCTGACACTACACCCTTTAAAGTGCTGAAACGTGTCTGGCCTAGCCGCGTACAAAGCTGGAGGAACTTCTCTCTTTTCTTTTCTGCTTCTGTCAAGGCAGAGGCTGAAATACCCTTGCATAAAGACACATAGTGAGAGTATGGAAGAAGTGTGTGCAGAATTAGTGCATTGTAAAAGTAGTAGATAGCAGGTGGCTGAAAAATAAATATCAGGAAACATATGATAGCTCTACGATATTGCATGGCAAACAAAATTAGATTCTACTCTGTATGATTTTGTAATATATGAGCACAGGGATGGCTGGGAAATGCAGGTACTCCTCCAGCACACCACCACATGTGGTCCTATCAAAATAACAGTCGACTGAAAATAAATAGGTCAGTCGATTTTTTTATGAACCATCGGATCTATAAGGAACGGACAAATGGACTTCGTCTACCTCGCGCCAGTCCCTGTTGACGGTCTTTCTCAAACCGCTAGCGACCACCGGCCTAGACCCCTGCCTCCATCGCCCCGCCCTACCCTCGACCTCACACCACCGCCGTGCTTGGCAGCGCCCCCCTGCCGACCTCTAGATCGGGCGCCAGCAGCTCTAGGCCTCACAAACCCCTAAGATAAACACTGAGGCACTGCTTCCCCACCGTAATAGGCGGACTAGCGCCTGTTACACTGGGGAATGCTTCCTTTAATTGGGAATCAACTGACCAGGAACTGAAATCCAGGGGGAGATGGACCTCTAGCTAAGGTGAAATAGTATATGAGGAGAAACCTTGTGCATCGCGAGTTACTAGGAACATCTAGTATCAAGAAGAACCGGCCAACTAGTGTCTTCTGTGGGATGAATACCGTGCAAGCAGACACGTAAGATTTGCACAAATAAGGGAAGAGGAGTACCATTTCCGGTTGCTAGTGTTGTGTCCTCCATATGTCGTGGCGATTTTCTTCTTTTTATCGAGGGAACCGATGTTTTGGAGGAGGGTGCAGCCTTGGACGAACCCATGGCCAAATTATTGACTATGTTGTTATGGCCGTATGTTGGCGAAGGGGGAGCAGATCCGAGGCGGTGAAGGACGGTGTAGCAGGAACAACTCTGGTGTGGTGGACGATGGCGAAGTTGGAGCAGCAGCGGTGAGGCGCACGACTCCATGGTTGAGCTGGCTCGGGTACGGATAGCCCGGTCTCGGCTTCAACTACTAGCCATGGAGGGTGTTGCCATTGAGGTTGCGATGGACGACGACATTGGGGTATCGGCTCCGGCATGATCGAGGAGGGCGGCGGTTGATGGCTGGGATGGGGTGGTGGGCGGAGGACGCCGGGGTTTCGCGGCTGGTGGAGAGGTAGTTTTGGCGCCCATGGAGTACGAATGGGGAATCGGTTGGGGGCGGGGGCGGGGGGGCTAAGGGAGAACCACGTTTCGGTCTGGGACGCGCTTGTTTTTGGCTTTTTTGAACAGATGAGACACGCTTGTTTGAAATTTGGGGAAAGTACAAACTTTGCCCCCCTCTTAAATTTTGGACCTACTGTGGGTCGGGGTTAGGATGATAATCCCAGGTGTCCCAAATAGTGGGCGGGAGCGATTTCAGCCACGCGCATGTGTGCTTAGACGGCCATTGTGTATCAATGTTTTCGGAGGCGGTTGCGTGGCATCTAGATGAAGCTACAAACCTACCCCAGTTTAGACCTTTGGACGTCGGGTCGGTAGGTTTGACGGGTCAGAGTTAGAAAAGTAATTTCCTTCTACTACCGAACATTGGTCTCACGCGGTTTCAGGCGAGTAGAGGCTCTTTTGGCGCTTCATTCGATATTTTGAAACAGAAGCATTCACGTTTAGAGTACTCTTGAAATTTGAGGATTGACCTAAATAGACAACGTTAAATTTGACCTTGTATGTTTGAAAACCTCGTTATATTATCCACTTCTTTTTGAAATTTTGACACTTTAAAATCCTATAACTACGACTATTTTGGAATGGAGGAGCTAAATTTGAACCTATTTTGTACATGACTATATATGCTATTATGTACAAAAGCAGAGCAAAGATTGGTGCCCCCATAATTTAGGTATGATTTACAAATGCCATGATATCGAATTCAAATAATTGAATGGACTTCATGTTGAATTCAAATTTTTAAACCACCTTAAGTTGAATTCAAATGTATGCTAGTTTATAGCTAGCTATTTATAATGTTCATTGTGTAACTTTCGTATGTATAATGTGCTTTACACACACGACATGAACTATACTCACGTTTATATTCGATTTCTAAAGCGATGCATTTTCTGGAGTTCAAAATACTAACTATGTGGATCAATTATGTCGAATAATAACATAGACATTCTCAAATTCGATAGAATCTAGATGTCTGATGGATCAATGACCGTTCCTTACGCGAATTGCAAATATCATGATCCCATCCTAATATTTGGATACAATTTATATTTTTAATCAATGTGTACATCAGTCTTGTACGTGTAGTTTCACTCTCCATCGGTGGTCTCTCGCACATGCTCACACACTCTCTCCCGAGGTGTCTTTCTCGTAGACATGCTCTCGATATAACCCTCCCTCCCTCTCGTAACCATTTACAACTGTTTTCACTAACCTTTATCACAAGCACTCTTCCTCTCACAAGCATACACACGCACAATCCCCACGACCCTTTCTATATACATAGACCTACCTACGTGTCTCCCGTACGCACATTATCTTTAGGCCTGTCTCTCACGCATTGTCTCACACCTCTCTTCCTAATCGACGAGTATGATTCTAGCAGAGCGTTCTGTAGGATGCCCCTTAAAGTTAGGTTGGATGAATAGTAATGTAAGAGATAATGGCTTACCTTAGTCCGAGGACCTAGGGTTACAAATCCTAGCCGGCTTTGTTAGTGGACACAGAGTCCTTAACGATTCTGCTATCTTTGTCTTGTATGACTAGTCATCCATGGGTCTCCCTAAATGCATCACGGGCCAACCAATGTGGCGCAGGACGAAACCGAACCAAGGGCCTCACCTCGGCCCACCAGACCTCACGCAGTGACACAACCTCTGCCCCCAGGTATCGCTATCTTCTCACACCCACACATACCAACCACTACTAGGGAAAACCTTATACACAGAACATACCAGTAGCGCATGTCAAAAAGAGTTGCTACTACTACTTACCACTAACGCTCAACAAATAAACGTGCTGCAGCTAAGCTTATATTAGTAGCGCAATGGACGAAAGAAGCGCTACTACTATAATTCTGACACTGTTCTCGGCAGGCTAGGAATAGTAGCAGCATGCTCACGGAAAGCGCGCTGCTGCTAAGATGGTTGTAGCAGCGTGTTTTATGCGAAAAGTGCTACTGGTAATGAAAAGAAAAGAAAATAAAAAAAATATACAAAAGTAAATGAAAATGAAAGAAATAGAAAAAGGGAAAATCAAAAAAAGAAAATGTGAAGGAAAATAAAAGAAAAATAAAGGAGAAAGGCGTAGCAGCAGCGTGCTTTCAGGACAAGCGCTATAGCTAACGTATCAGTAGAGTGCTCTGTTAGCCCACGCTATGGCTATGTTAGCTATAGCTAATCTAGCAACGGTGTTTTTTTCGGGCCCGCGCTACTACTATTTTTGAATTAACCACGCGGTTCTTTTTCCCCCGGGCCACTTCCCCCAAATTGCCCCTCGATCTGCTGTCACCGCCATTGTCGCCCTGCATCGCCGTCGGCCGCCGCACGCTCTCCCGTTGCCCTCTGCACGCCCTCTGCTGCCCTCGGTGGCCGCTGTTGTCGTCACCCTCCGCCGCGCGCCCAAGCACCGACCCCGACCCCGACCTCGATGTCGCGTGCCGCTCCCTAACTCTGCCGGCGCCCGAAGTGAGCACGCCTACACCTCCTCCTCCTCCTCCTCCTCCTCCCCTACCTCTGCCTAGCTAGGGTTCCTAGGGTTCATCAAATTTTAGGGTTCATCTAATTAGTTGGGGTTCATCAAATTAGCTACTATCTGTAGATGCTTAAGTAGTTATATAGTTGTTGTGCACCCAATGTAGTTAAGTAAATATAATTGTAAACTAGATGTTAATTAGGGCAGTAGTTGTAGATGCTTAAGTAGTTTTTAGGACAAATTCCTAGGGTTCATCAATTGGTGCTTAAGTAGTTGTAGATGGTTAAGTACCTAGCTAGGGTTCATCTAATTATTTAGTGCTTGTAGATGCTTAAGAACTAGGGCAGTAGGGTTTAACTAGATGTTAATTAGGGCAGTAGTGTTTAGTTTAGAGAGAAAATCAATATAGTTTTTTTACTAATTTTTAGTAAGTGTTTAATATAATTAGTAAGAAAATTAATAGAACTAGTTGAACTAGTTTATTTTTAGTAAGAACTACTTGAATTAATAGAACTAGTTTATTTTTAGTAAGAAAATTAATAGAACTAGTTGAACTAGTTTATTTTTAGTAAGAACTAGCTGAATTAATAGAACTAGTTTTTTTAGTAAGAAAATTAATAGAACTAGTTTATTTTTAGTAAGAACTAGTTTATTTCTATTTATAGTAAGTACTTAGTTGAACTAGTTGAATTAATACAACTATTTTATTTTGAGTACGAAAATTAATAGAACTAGTTTATTGTTTGTAGTTAGAGCAATTATTCCCGCATCAATGTCGATGATGCCTATCCCGCATCCTCGTCGTCGACTCGGCGGAGGAGGCCTGCTTGATCAGAGGGGCCATGTCCAGGGCTGGGCTCCGTCGGGCTGGTATTGGGATGTGCTACCTTCCGGGAGGCGCAGCTTGGTGAGGAGCCAACCCGTCGTTGACCCGAACCTTCTTTGGTGGCGGCCACGTGGGCCAGTAACGGTGTGGAGGCTTGAGGACCCCGTGGAGGTGGTACGCCACCATGTCAGCAAGGAGGACGAGCACGTCCGTCGCTACATGGTTGCGTTGGCGGGCAGGTTCTCCAATACCTGGCAGGTTCTTCAGGGATCTTACTAGAGCTATGATCATGTGATGGTTCCTTCTCTTTGGGTGTCCACCGCCCGGGCCGATACCCGTCGTTCGCTAGGGTTTTAGCTGTATTAGTGAAGTTATATGTATGATACTATTCGAGACGTATTAGTTATAATATTCGACGATGTACGGACGCAAGAGATGATTTAGTTTTGCTTATTGAATGCATGCTAATTTGAATACTAATTTATTTTATGATTTAGTTTTGCTTATTGAATGCTCAAATTGGAGAACTACTCCTATTTTGAATGCTCAAATTGGAGAGCACTATGCAAGGCGTATGCATTTGATTGGTTGAGAGCTTATAGGGTTTCACAAAGTCGTAAGACGAGGATAATAATTTTTTTATTTATATTTTGTTTTTGCAGCTAAATCTCCATGTCGTCATCGTCGTCGTCCCTGTCACAGACCCGCTCCGACCTCGAGGTCAGACCAGGCAAATCTCCATGTCAATATGAGTCCTATAAGATATTTTGAAATGTTTTTGTTCATATTTTCAACCATCGAAATGCAATGACCATCAAGTTTGAATGCAATGATCACCAAGTTTGAATGCAAATAGGATATGTGGTTGCCCAAGTGGCCATGTTCGAAGGTAACACCTCCAAGTGTCCTATGTGCTTGCCCAAGAGACCTTTTCTAAAAAAGGACATATCGAGCGCCTGAAATTTTGGTTTAATGCACTCGGGGATGAAGGGAGGAGCGACCATCACCAACGGTCGAATATATACACCACGTGAGCTTAGAGTTTTCAAAAAAAGACTCGACAGACCGATAGTCAACCCATGCTGAATAATAATGATCTAATTTAGTTTTTGTAGTACATATATTGAATTTTAGAAGTTTAATCTTTGAATTATGAACACAGGAAATGTCGTCGGACGAAAGTCTCGCAGAATGCTAGAGTTGATGATGATGAGGAGTTGTGATTATGACTAGTGACCAACTTGCTATATGATGTATCATTGATGAAAATGATGATCATGAGGAGGTGTTATATGACAATGATGTATTATGATGATAAGTTGTTAATGATATGATGATGATGAAGATGATGATATTTATTATATCATTGGGTGAAAGAACCACATATTAGTTTCAAGTGGATGTCCATCCACTTGAAAGTACTCCATGGTTCTTTCACGCAGTGATGTAATAACTCATTATGATGTAAAAAAATCTCTAAATTGCTACTGTATGAAAACTTGTATAAAGGTGTATGAATACAACATGAAATAAAAAAGAAATAGAATACGGAATAATAGAAGTAGCGCAGGCTGCCAGAAGTGCTACTAGTAATTACCAGTAGTGCCCTTTCCAGGAAGCGCTACTACTAAGTGGATATAGCAATAGCGCGAGTGGACCAACCCTACTGATAATCTTTAGCTGTAGCGTCGTATCAGTAGTGCAGTTACCCGCGCTACTGATAGGCCAAAAATCCGCGCTACTGTTAGGCTTTTCCCTAGTAGTGAACACAGACACCACAAAAAAAATTTATCCTCGGGCCTCTATCCCCCCCTTGCATATACACACTCAAGGGCATCTCTCGCCGTGACATCATATTCGTCTCTCTCTCTCTAGACCTTTCTCATTTCTCGTGTTATCTCTCCCATGTCCCCCCTCCCCCCGGCGGCCCCTCTATCCATGTCTCTCTCGAATATGTAATACACACACATACCTCTCTAGGCCCTGCCAAATACATCAACTGTACACATTCACACATGTTACATCACGTACCCCATTGATCTAAAAAGCCCTCTCTTCACGTTTATTTCGCATACAACATTCCTTTTGAATAAAGTGTGGCCAAAAAATCATTTTAAAATTTCTACATATATACAACATTACAAAGTTATATGGAGGAGTATGAACGTTAATTTGCATTGCATGGTGCCCACAATGATATTTATTCTGCGCTATGAATTTTCATATTTTTATACTATATATAAAGTTAGTCATAATAAAGAGAAATGAAGAGCATCTCTCTCTCCATCGCATACACCCCCTCTACGTCCCTTTCACGTATGCACACAAACTATCTCTAGGTCCTCTAAAAGTATGCCCCCGCACATTCACGCATGTTTCATCTTTCTCTCATGATATATATAGTGATGATCATTGTATTTGAAGCGAAAGCACGATACGTACATTGGACTTCAGAATCCACTCATTACGGTCACCATTTATGTTTTGTGGTTATTATACAGTCATGGGCTCACCGTACAACTCTGTATTTGCTCAAGACACGACTAGTTGACCAGTTAAACGCTCAACGTGGCACCTCTAGTGTTGCATCACATTATCTCACTACCATTGGGCCCACATGTCGGTGTGTATCTACTCTACACTCTTATAAAAAACAGAGTTGGTGATGATGGTGTGCCTACCATCCTATAATATAGGTCATTTTATTTATATCTGACGGATAGGAAGGAAACTATGGCAATTTTGCAAAAAGGTACCCACACACCTCTCCACATTTGCAAATAAGGCCTTCCCTCGTTCATCCTTTTATCTCACAAGATAAACTAGTCATACAGATGCATCTGGATGTTACGTGCAACACACGGGCATCTTGCCAGTAAGAATGAAAACAAACGACAAAAAATGTTGGACGGTGGTTCAAAGTCATGACCGTGGGCACAACGGACAAGGTGGCCTTGTATTGGTATGCTGAGCCGTCTGTTTTAACACATTGGAGCTGGTGTGGTGATTATACACACACGTACGCATGCACACGAACTGCATGCACGCAACACTCACAGGAACACATGCAGCCACACACACACCCAACACTCACACATACACACGTAGCCACACACGCATGCAACACTCACACCCATACATGCACGCATGCATGCACACACCACATGACCAACACACACTCTCACACTCAAGTTCTCAACCTACACGTGCATGCGCACACATCAGGCCCTGACAGACACATACACAACCAGGTGGTTCCCGCGCATGGGTTGGAGTCTTGTCGCGCCTGCGTAAATTTGTGTTTATCTGACATTTTTCCTATGCGAACTGACAGGTGGGACCCACAAGGAACATGGTCAATTTAACTAGTCAACATAGTGCCACCCAGACTATTTGGCCGGTCAACAGAGTGCAATCCGATGCTGAACGGTGAGCAAGTGACCGTATAATCACCGCAAAACGTATATAGTGACCGTAATGAGCGTATTCTGAAGTCCGGTGAACGTATTATGCTTTTCTCTCTGTAGGCCCTCCAAAAATACATCTCTAGATGTTCTCGCATGTTACATCTAACAACTATGCAATATAGCACTACTACTACACTCTAACACAATAAATCATATGTGTTTTTAGTTTTACTAGATATCATATTGTTACTTAATTGTTCAGTTTGTATACATTAAAATTGCCTTTGAAATGTATGGCCAGTATCATCTACCACGCGGGAAAAATCCTGCCTTTTCCTGTTTAATCGGGTTTGTATCGATGGATTGTGCGAAACAGCAAAACTATAGTACTATAGTACTACAGTACAAGTAATAGTTCACACGGCCGTCGTGTCGTGTACTCCTCCGTCGTAAGAGTGGAGCGCTCGGTTTCATAAATGTTCTAGTCCCTTTCGCCAACATGTGGGACATCAAGCTACCGGGTCCACGTGTCATACCAAAATAAAGTGCAGAGCAGCAGGGGTGAAGCACCCCAGTCATGGCGCCAACATAGTGATGAGCAATGAGGCTTCAAATCACAAAGATGCACCTTTCCAGCAGTTAAGTTGGAGGGATGAAGTAATAATGCTAAAAAAAGAAGTTGGAGGGACGAAGCAACCATCATTTCACTCGTTGTTGAATCCGCCTCTCCCTCATCTTCTTCAAGTTAACCATGTGTTGCTTATGTCGTTGTTCTGCCTCATGTGGGACGTGGATCGGCTTGGTAAAGCACTGACACATGGGACCGCATGTTAGCAAACCGTCAGGCCAACATCCTCTAAAAATAAGAAACCTCCCCCGCCATCTGTGCGGCAAAATCACCTCCTTTTTACTAATCTTGATTCTATAATTTTTTAGATCAATATAATTGAGATTTGTATAGATAGCACACAGGAGCAAAACCAAGTGGTACGGTTAAGGGCATCCATAATGTGTAGCCAAATGTGAAAATAGCTTTTGGCGTTGACGGGAACCATTATGGACGGTGCTGCCAAAGCCAAAAAGATGGAACCAAAGCTCCCTAATTGATTCATTGAAGGAATAGAAAAATGCAACGTCTCTCCTCTTTCTCCGTGCTTGGATGCATGTACAGTATAGAGCACAGAGTGTACTCCCCTGTCCCTTCTATCACAAATCACAAAGCAGTGAGGCGTAAAATCACAAAGCACGGACGAAGCAACCATCATTTCACTCTTCGCTGACTCCGCTTCTCGATCGTCTTCTTCGAGAAACCACCTCACCGCACTAAGCTGGATGGACGACGCTATTGTGTACTAGTACTAGTACATTTACGCGTCCTTTGGTTCAACGGACTTCATGGATGCATATAAGGTGGTTGTCTCGGCTTGCAGGTGGCACTTGCGAACGACCTACCGTGGTCTCCCTCAATGGTGTTCTCCGTCGAACGCACTTCGCCAAACCACAACGTTCGAGATATCGTCGATGTCACCGCAATGGGGAAGGAAGTCAAATAGTTACTACCTCCATTTTTTGTACATAAGGCCAGTATATCAATATTACAATTTACAGAAGGCCACTAACACTAACCAAGGACATTAATATACCCTTGCATGCATGCGAAAGTGAGAAGGTTGGTTTGCATGGTGCTGCATTAATCAAGCGATGGGGAGTGATATGGTTAGCTCTTTGGGCTTTAGAGAAAAAAATAAGCATTAATTGACACGTCAAACAAGGATTTGTATCGATTAATTGTGCGAAGGAAAACCCCGCCTTTCTTTTTTAACACTAGTACTCCTACGTACTGCTACGTCTTGAGCTTGTGTTGGTTTTCCTTGAAGAGGAAAGGGTGATGCAGCAATAGTAGCGTAAGTATTTCCCTCGGTTTTTGAGAACCAAGGTATCAATCCAGTAGGAGGCTCCTCAAAAGTCTCACGCACCTACACAAACAAAAAAAGAACTCGCAACCAACGCAATAAAGGGGTTGTCAATCCCTTCACGGCCACTTGCGAAAGTGAGATCTAATAGAGATAGTATGATAAGATAAAATATTTTTGGTATTTTATAATATAGATGCAAAAAGTAAAGATGCAAATAAAAGTAAATTGGAAGCAAATATGATAAGAGATAGACCCGGGGGCCATAGGTTTCACTAGAGGCTTCTCTCAAGATAGCATAGGTATTATGGTGGGTGAACAAATTATTGTCGAGCAATTGATAGAAAAGCGAATGATTATGAGATTATCTAGGCATGATCATGTATATAGGCATCACGTCCGCAACAAGTAGACCGTCTCCTACCTGCATCTACTACTATTACTCCACACATCGACCGACTCATTCCTGCATCTAGAGTATTAAGTTCATAAGAACAGAGTAATGCATTAAGCAAGATGAAATGATGTAGAGGGATAAACTCATGCAATATGATATAAACCCCACCTTTTTATCCTCGATGGCAACAATACAAAACGTGCCTTGCAACCCCTGCTGTCACTGGGTAAGGACACCGCAAGATTCAACCCAAAGCTAAGCACTTCTCCCATTGCAAGAAAGATCAATCTAGTAGGCCAAACCAAACTGATAATTCGAAGAGACTTGCAAACATAACTCAATCATACATAAAAGAATTCAGAGGAGATTCAAATATTTCTCATAGATAAACTTGATCATAAACTCACAATTCATCGGATCTCGACAAACACACCGCAAAAAGAGTTTACATCGAATAGATCTCCACAAGAGAGGGGGAGAACATTGTATTGAGATCCAAAAAGAGAGAAGAAGCCATCTAGATAATAACTATGGACCCGTAGGTCTATGGTAAACTACTCACAACTCATCGGAGGGGCTATGGTGTTGATGTAGAAGCCCTCCGTGGTCGATTCCCCCTCCGGCAGAGCGCCGACGAAGGCTCCAAGATTGGATCTCGCGGATACAGAAGGTTACGACGGTGGAAATTGTGTTTCGTTGGCTCCATGGATGTTTTCGGGGTACGTAGGCTTATATAGGAGGAAGAAGTACGTCGGTGGCCGCCTGAGGAGCCCACGAGACAAGGGGGCGCGCCCTACCCTCTCGTGGCCGCCTCGGCTGCTTCTTGACTTGCACTCTAAATCCTCTGGATCACGTTCATTCCAAAAATCATGCTCTCGAAGGTTTCATTCTGTTTGGACTCCGTTTGATATTCCTTTTCTTCGAAATATTGAAATAGGCAAAAAAATAGCAATACGGGCTGGGCCTCCGGTTAGTAGGTTAGTCCAAAAAATGATATAAATGTGTAAAATAAAGCCCATAAACATCCAAAAGGGGTAATATAGTAGCATGGAACAATCAGAAATTATAACTACGTTGGAGACGTATCACGTACGTACTTGTATCCTGTTTGGGTCTAGGCCTTGCATTGGCATACTTCACCACACATTTTTGCCAAGCTTGCCTAAGGTTTTCAAAATGAATAGGAGGTACACTTGCTCACGGCTGTTGCAGTTGCACCGCACCCTCACCCAGTCGCTCCTGCATGTCGCGGTCGCACTGCACCCTCACAGAGTCGCTCATGCATGCCGCGGTCGCACCGCACCCTCACACAGTCGCTCCTGCATGCCGCGGTCGCACCGCACCCTCACACAGTCGCTCCTGCACGCCGCAAACCCAACCAAGGGAACGGACCCTCACTGACACGTGCTACCGCATGTGATGAAACCAAACTCATCCTACCACTGACACAAATTTTTCGTTTATACAGTATGTTTATCCAACCTCATGTTCGGGAACATCCGTACGGCCCATGCGGTGGTCTGTTGGGGAAGAAGAAGAGGTGAGGAAGAAGGGTTAGGAGACATAGGATATTCATCCAACCGCCTGAAATGGTCGACTGACCCAAATGATGAAAGTCAGGCGACTTGCATAAATATATGTTTTTACACAGCAAAAGATCCCTAAAAACAACAACACAAAGAAAAACTATCACTTCTCGCGGAATGAGACAGCCTCATCGTCTTTGGCTGCCGGCGCGAACCAGCTGTAGCTGCCGACGTGTGTCTCTACACCGTGGTTGTCCTCGGCCACCAGCTACTCGTTCACGCGGAGCGTGCGAGCGCTCTGCACGGACGAGAGCACCGTCTGGTTCAAGTCCAGGACGGCCGGTTCCGCCTGCAGGAGGGCCTCGATGGCAGCGGCATCCGCGCGCTCTGCATCGATTAGAGCCTCCACCGCCCGGTTCAAGTCCAGGATGTATAGTTCTGCCTGCAGGAGGGCCTTGATGGCAGCGGCATCCGCACGCTCCATGTTGAGTTGAGCCTGCACCGCCCGGTTCAAGTCCAGGACGTTCGGTTCCGTCTGCAGGATGGCCTCGATGGCAGCGGCATCCGCGTGCTTCGCGTCAAGTTGACCCTCCATTGCCCGGTTCACATCCACGACATCGGTTCCGCCTGCAGGAGAGCCTCGACGGCAGCGGCATGCGCGTGCTCTATGTCGAGTTGAGCCTCTGCCTCCCAGTCCTCCTTTAGTATCGCCAGGTTGAATCGCTGGTCCGCCTGCACCATGGGGGACCCGGATGCTGGCACGAAGTCGACGTCCATCATCTCATACGCATCGGGGGCCTTCTGCGCCGCGACCTCCCCCATAAACATTGGATCGGTTCCTCCTCCTTGTAGCTTGGCTCCAGAGAACTCGGGAATTGGCCCGCCGCAAAGCGAGCTTGGGAACGGAGGTCTGTGGCACCGACCGCCGCCGCAATTTCTACGCGGTGCTCCGGCGTCAGCATCTTGTAGTACGTGATCTTTTGGCGCACCATGGCTTTCCAGCGAACTAGGGGACGCTTGATGCGGGCTAGGGGATCGAAAAGTGGGGAATGGGCTAGAGAGGAGGTGTGGTTTCGGGGCAGTGACTGACGTAGGGCAAGCTGCAAAGGTTCTGGTGTGAATAGTGGTTCCGGTGACGATCAATCAATCGGTTTTGACTGTACATCGCTCTTGTCATGTTCGTGTTGCACCCCGACACGCTGGACCCTCCACGTTGCTCATCGAGTGGAACGCGCTTCGTCTTGCATTTTTGCTCGCTTGTGGGACCGCAGTTGAGAGCAAACGACGTCCCTCCCCCTCCACTGCCCGCGTCATTTGTACTACTACTCCCTTCGTTTTATGTGGAGTAAATAAAAACAGAGCGAGTATACTACAGATGAGGATCCCCTGACGTGGCCGAACCCATTGAGTAACTGGCATGCGGGGCCTAGCAAGCATGGGGCCCGCCAGTGATACATCTCCAATGTATCTATAATTTTTTATTATTCCATGCTATTATATTATCATTCTTGGATGTTTTACAATCATTTTATAGTCATTTCATATCATTTTTTGGTACTAATCTATTGACATAGTGCCCAGTGCCAGTTGTTGTCTTCTGCATGTTTTTTTACATCACAGGAAATCGATATCAAATGGAGTCCAAACGCAGTGAAACTCCTGGAGGATGTTTTTGGGCTAGAATACATCCAATGGGCAAAGGAAGCGCCTGGGTGTGGATCAAGGGGAGCAGCACCCACCAGGGCACGCCAGGAGGCCCAGACGCGCCCTAGTGGGTTGTGCCCACCTCGGGTGTCCCCTGAACTGCCTCTTTGCTCTATAAATACCCCAATATTCCAAAAACCCTAGGGGAGTCGACAAAAATCAATTCCAGCCGCTGCAGAGTCCAGAACCACCAGATCCAATCTAGAAACCATCATGGAGGGGTTCACCACTTCCATTGGTTCCTCTCTGATGATGCGTGAGTAGTTCTTTGTAGACCTACGGGTCCGTAGTTAGTAGCTAGATGGCTTCCTCTCTCTCTTGATTATCAATACAATGGTCTCTTGGAGATCCATAAGATGTAAGTCCTTTTGCGGTGTTTGTTGGCGTCTGATGAACTTTGAGTTTGTGATTAGATCTATGTTTTTATCCAAGAAAGTTATTTGAGTGTTCTTCGATCTCTTACATGCATGATTTCTTATAGCCTCATATTTCTTCTCCGATATTTGGGTTTTGTTTGCCCAACTTGATCTATTTATCTTGCAATGGCAAGAGGTGCTTTGTAGTGGGTTCGATCTTATGGTGCTTGATCCCAATGACAGAAGGGGAACCGACATGTATGTATCGTTGCTACTAAGGATAACAAGCTGGGATTTATATCTCCGCAATAGATAAACGGATCCCGTATACATCATGTCATCGTTCTTATTGCATTACTCCATTTCTCCATAAACTTAATACACTAGATGCATGCTGGATAGTGGTCGATGTGTGGAGTAATAGTAGTAGATGCAGGCAGGAGTCGGTCTACTAATCTTGGACGTGATTCCTATATAATGATCATTGCCTAGATATCGTCGTGATTATTTGAAGTTCTATCAATTGCCCAACAGTAATTGTTTTTCCACCGTTTGCTATTTTTCTCGAGAGAAGCCACTAGTGAAACCTACAGCTCCCGGGTCTCTTTTCATCATATTTGCCTTTGCGATCTATTTTCCTTTGCATTTATTTTCAGATCTATTAAACCAAAAATACAAAAATACTTGCTGCAATTTATTTGTTCAGTGATCTATTTATCATATCTACTACTTTTACCTCACGTTATTTGCCTATCTTGAGGCGTCGTACCCGAAAGGGATTGACAACCCCTTTAACACGTCGGATTGCGAGTATTTGTTATTTGTGTGCAGGTGTTGTTTACGTGGTATGAGGAGGTTCTCCTACTGGTTCGATAACCTTGATCTCATCACTGAGGGAAATACCTACCGTTGCTATACTGCATCATCCCTTCCTCTTTGGGGAAATACCGACATAGTTCTAGCAGACATTAAAAGGAATTTCTGGCACCATTGCCGAGGAGGATCTTCAACATCAACCAGGTTCCTAATAAAAAATCTCATCTACTCGTAATTTACATTATTTGCCATTTGCCTCTCGTTTTCCTCTCCCCCACTTCACAAAAAAATTCCCTTTTATTCGCCCTCTTTTTTGTTTGCCATTTTCTCGTTAGACCTCTTATTTGCTTGAACTTGTCACCATGAGTGACTTTGGTATGGCAGAAACAGATAATGGCCTAACTCCTAAAATGGAGCGTACGGGTAATCTGGATGCCAAAACTTTCGTCTTGGGGCAAGGGAATTTTATGGGAAAAGAACATATCCAAGAATTTTTCAATTGTGTCGGAAAATTAAGTCTTGATGATATCCCTATACTTAAAAGAACTAAATCTTATGCAGAAGCTATTTCGGCACTTGTTCTGAAAATTGAAACTAGATTTATTCATACTCATCCTACCTTGCAAAGATTGTTCTATGAGTTGCCCGTTATAAAGGATCCTAAAGCAAAAAAGTTAGCCACTCTTGTTTTGATGAATGAATTTGACTACATAATACGGGAAGCTAGGGAAATCTTTGATTTTTATGGTATGAATCGTGAAAAACCCGTGATTGATGAAATTCCTTATAATAGTAATTATGCTTTAAGACATTTGCTTGGAGATAACCAAATCTTTGATGAGAATATTAAAAAGCAAGTCCCCGTTTTAGATATGATCCAACAAGTTTTTAACGATGTTAATCAACACTATTCTTGTATCACTGTCGGAAATTAAAGGGGTTGTAATAAAAAGCAACTTGATAGTGCTAATGTTTCCATGGATAATGTGTTTTATGTCTTATTTATGAAGCCTCCCGACACAAATACCTCCAAGGGAAACAAGGATAAGAGTGACAAAACTTAGATCCTACGCGTTATGCCTAGCTAGGGGCGTAAAATGATAGCGCTTGTTGGGAGGTAGCCCAATGAATAAAATTTATTTTTTTCTTTTTGCTTTATATTATTGTGTGTTGGAACAATTATTCTACTTTTATGATTGTGTTTTTTGTGTTTTAATTAGTGTTTTGTGCCAAGCAAGGCCTTTGGGAAGGCTTGGGTGAAAGTTTATTTGATCTTGCTGAAAAACAGAAACTTTTGCGTTCATGAGATTATTTGTCATTTTTAACACAAGAGTGCTTTTGAGTTGATTATTTTTTCAGAAGATTAATAGAAAAATTCCTTACGTCCACCAACTTAGTTCAGAATTTTTGGAGTTACAGAAGTACTCGAAATATTCTGATTGCTACAGACTGTTCTATTTTTGACAGATTCTGTTTTCTTTGCGTTGTGTGCTTGCTTTGATGATTCTATGGTTTTCATTGATGAGTTTTTGACATATAAAAGTTGGAATAAAGTAGATATAATGCAAAAACAAAATATGAATAGGTTTGCAACAGTACTTATAGTAGTGGCTTGGTTTCTTATACTAACGGATCTCACGAAGGTTTTGTTTGAGTTTTGTGTGATTGAAGTTTTCAAGTTTTGGGTGATCTTACGATGGATGAAGGAATAAGGATTAGAAAAAGGCTAAGCTTGTGGATGCCCGAGGCACCCCAAGATAATATTCAGATAAGTAGCAAGCAACTAAGCTTGGGGATGCCCCCGAGTGGCGTCCCCGCTTTCTTCTAACAACCATCGATATTTTACTTGAAACTATATTTCTATTCGTCACATAATATGAGTTTTGCTTGGAGCGTCCTGTATGATATGAGTCTTTGCTTGTTTTGCTTTGTGTTTTAAGTGTTTAATCCTTGTAGGACACATCCTTTTGAGAGAGCCAAAAATTATGCTATGCTTGCTCCTATGCTTCACTTAAATTTTTAGAGCCATGGATTTGCTCTAGTACTTCACTTATATCTTTTTGAGAACGGTGTGCTTTGTTGTTTTTGAAGAAATGCTCTCATGATTCACTTAGATTTATTTAGGAGTTAGTAAAAAATTTAAGAAATTCTCTCTTGCTTCACTTCAATTATTTTGAGAGAAAGAAGAAAAATTATGCTCATGATCTTCACTTATATTTGTTGGAGCTTATCAAAAGCAACATATGAAATTAGTCCCAAAGTGATAGAGATACAAGGAGGATATAATAAAAACTTTCATGAAGATCATTGGGCAAAATAAACTTTCTTATTAGTAATGGTTTTAAGATATGGCGATATGATATGTGAGTCATGTTGATGAGTAATTGTGCTTTAGTAAGAATATTGATGTTAAGGTTTGTGATTCCCTATGCAAGCATGAAAGTCAATAGTTATGAAATGAAATTTATATCCTACTTATCATGCATTATTCGGTGTTACTTATGCTTAATGCTTGGGTATGAGATTTTTTGCTTTTTGGTTGGTCGCTTCTCAATATTTTTGGTAGCCTACATTTTGCACTAAGTATGATCACTACTTGTGCATCCAAAATCCTTGAAACCAGTTTTGCCTTATGAGTCCACTATACCTACCTATATGCAGTATTTCCATGCCGTTCTAAGCAAATTTGCATGTGCCATCTCTAATTTTCAAATAAATTTCTCTTTTGTGTGCTCTACCGCTCGCGAGGCGGTGAAGGGTAGCCAATATTTTCCATGCTAGATGTGTTATTCTCACGATGAGTGTTTATTCACTTGTCATTGCACGAGAGTATGGCAAAGGTATTAGGGATGCCCAGTCCCAAAATGAAAAATGAATTTACTTTATGTTGTCAAATAATAAATCCCTTGGAAAGTGTTGGTATGGAGGGCACCCGTGGATATGGTTAGCCATGGAAAGTGAAAGTAATGGTCGAAAAAGGAATAAACTTTATTTTCTGTTTGGGAACCGCCTATGATGTATCTAGCATGGAAAGTGTTGGGATGCTCCAAGTCGTTTTCATTGGTTGGAAAAGTATGCCTCTCAAAAATATTTTTATCTCTCAATTTAAGCTCTGAGCTCTGGCACCTCTACAAATCCCTACTTCCCTCCGCGAAGGGCCTTTCTTTTACTTATGCAATTTTTATTTTGAATTTGAGTCTCCATCTTCTCTTATAAAGCACCAACTAAGGCGCATCATGATCGTATTTGAGCATGGGTGTAGCTAATATTCGAGTGTGTTTCAAGAATGGATCAATGATTGAGCATGATGGACTAGGGATAACTTGCTTTAGTGTTGATATTTTGAAAGACATGGTTGCTTGTTGGTATGCTTGAGTATTAAAGTCTTCATGTCAAAACTAGACTATTGCTTTCAATCATATAAAAGTCCATATGTCCATGCTATAAAGAAAATAAATGTGATGAACATGTTAGGCAACATTCCACATCAAAAATTCTATTTTATCATTTACCTACTCGAGGACGAGCAAGAATTAAGCTTGGGAATGCTGATACGTCTCCAATGTATCTATAATTTTTGATTGCTCCATGTTGTTATATTATCATTCTTGGATGTTTTACAATCATTTTATAGTCATTTTATATCATTTTTTTGGTACTAACCTGTTGACATAGTGCCATGTGCCAGTTGTTGTTTTCTGCATGTTTTTTACATTGCAGGAAATCAATATCAAATGGAGTCCAAACGTAGTTAAACTCCTGGAGGATTTTTTTGGGCTAGAAGACATCCAGTGGGCCAAGCAAGCACCTGGGGGTGGCTCAAGGGGAGCAGCACGCACCAAGGTGCGCCAGGAGGCCCAGGCGCGCCCTGGTGGGTTGTGCCCACCTCGGGTGCCCCCTGAACCGCCTCTTTGCTCTGTAAATACCCCAATATTCCAAAAACCCTAGGGGAGTCGACGAAAACCAATTGCAGCCACCGCAGAGTCCAGAACCATTAGATCCAATCTAGACACCATCATGGAGGGGTTCACCACTTCCATTGGCGCCTCGCGAATGATGTGTGAGTAGTTCTTTGTAGACCTACGGGTCCATAGTTAGTAGCTAGATGGCTTCCTCTATCTCTCTCTTGATTATCAATACAATGGTCTCTTGGAGATCCATATGATGTAAGTCCTTTTGCGGTGTTTGTTGGGATCCGATGAACTTTGAGTTTATGATTAGATCTATGTTTTTATCCAAGAAAGTTATTTGAGTCTTCTTTGATCTCTTATATGCATGATTTCTTATAGCCTCGTATTTCTTCTCTGATATTTGGGTTTTGTTTGGCCAACTTGATCTATTTATCTTGCAATGGGAAGAGGTGCTTTGTAGTGGATTCGGTCTCACGATGCTTGATCCCAGTGACAGAAGGGGAACCGACACGGATGTATCATTGCTACTAAGGATAACAAGATGGGATCTATATCTCCCCAATAGATAAACGGACCCCGTCTACATCATGTCATCGTTCTTATTGCATTACTCTATTTCTCCATGAACTAACTACACTAGATGCATGCTGGATAGCGGTCGATGTGTGGAGTAATAGTAGTAGATGCAGGTAGGAGTCGGTCTACTAATCTTGGACGTGATGACTATATAATGATCATTGCCTCGATATCGTCATGATTATTTGAAGTTCTATCAATTGCCCAACAGTAATTGTTTTCCCACTGTTTGCTATTTTTTTTGAGAGAAGCCACTAGTGAAACCTACGGCCCCCGGGTCTCTTTTCATCATATTTGCCTTTGCGATCTATTTTCCTTTGCACTTATTTTTAGATCTATTAAACCAAAAATATAAAAATACTTGCTGTAATTTATTTGTTCCGCGATTTATTTATCCTATCTACTACTTTACCTCATGTTATTTGCCTATCTTGAGGCGTCATACCCGAAAGGGATTGACAACCCCTTTAACACGTCGGGTTGCGAGTATTTGTTATTTGTGTGTAGGTGTTGTTTACATGGTGTGAGGAGGTTCTCCTACTGGTTCGATAACCTTGGTCTCATCACTGAGGGAAATACCTACCGTCGCTATACAACATCATCCCTTCCTCTTTGGGGAAATACCGATGTAGTCCTAGCAGACATCACCAGTAAGTGACCGAAAGGGAGGGTAAGGCAGGGATACCTACATCAGAGGATCCAATTCCACTACTACTCCCTCCTTCCATCTATACAGGGCCTAATGTGTTTTCGAGGCTATCTTTGACCAAATGTTAGAGTAATAATATATGACATGCAACTTACACAAAGCATACGGTCAAATTTGTATGTGAAAGGAGCTTCCAATGATATAGTTTTCACATTGTACATCTCATGTACTATTAATCTTGTCAATAGTCAAAGGAGGTTTTGAAAAACGCATTAGAGCATGGTTAATAATGTAGCCAGCTGTTGGCTATAAAGAGATGCCACCTCACTTTGAGCCATCATAAAAAATACTCATATAAGCATTTAATCTTTGCATGGTTAAGTAATAGGTTGGCTCTTAGAATGGCTATTAGGTTGGCTCTAAGCATTTAATATTTGCATAAGCAAGGTATATGATTGGAAGAGAGTTGCATGCATACTATTTTTTTGATCTATGTGTTATAGCCGGGTTGTAGAATAAGTGCCCGCTTCACTCTCTCTCCTCTCTTCTCACTCCTCCAAGTAGGATTTTAATGACATGGCAAGTCATATAGCCTGCTGACTAGGCCTTATTAGACTTGCTCTTAGACACTATATAAATGTAAGGAGGGAGTACTATGAGCACTGCATACTCTACTACAGATGTTGTCAGTACTCCACTAGTACTATTGGACAGGGAGCTTAAAAAAGTTACTATTGGACTAGCTATACATGGCAAAATCCTAGTAGGAAGAGCATGCACGAGAACAAGCAGATTCACGTGGTTGAAAACAAATTGGAAACCATCTCTGTTGGAATACAAATCTAGGAGTACGTACGAATCTAACAATATTGATTGGGCATTGTTTAATGTTGATACTTTTCTCTGTAAGTTTGATCAAAGTAGAGATACTTTGACTGCACATAAAACTTATATGTAAACTAGAAAGGATCGGAGGGAGTATATTGTATGTTCAAAAGCGAAACGAACATTGAATACCCTTTATATATGATTTGCGGATGATATGATCACCGGTTCAAAATTTTGAATCCGCCTTAGGTATCACACATGCACCCACTCGTTCTCTCTCGATTTCATCTCGGGGTACGGAGATCGATTGAAAGAGGACTAGAGTGGGTACAATACGTTCGTTTCGCTTATGAACGTACAATATACTCCCTCTGATCCCCACAGACACCCCCCCCCCCGCGCGCGGGTCATTTCTATCATAGAAACAGACCAAACCTTTATCTCCTTGCACAACATGCAATTGATCTCTCAACATCAATCGATCTCGTCAAGATGTGTCGGGGCATGAACCGAATGGGATGTCAAAACTAAGACAAGAAGCGACACGTAGTGGAGGCAAATTGAAACTTTAAATGAACCATTTGTTTGTATGCATGTCAGACAAATTACAACATTAGAAATACAAGCATGGTCTAGGCCCACATGCGAATAATAATCGGCAGAATGTTCAAATGACGCATGCGGGAGGATGGACTCCACCGGAGGGCGGCATGATCGATGGAGAAGAGGGTTGGAGAGGAATGAGAAATAAGCAACGCCACATGATTATACTTGAACGGCTCAAATAAACAATAAGTTGTCTCGTTTTCCCTTCCATCTTGGTCACAGAGTAAGATACTCCCTCTGTTTTTATTTACTCTGCATATCAAGTTTGACTAAAGTCAAACTTCATAAAATTTGACCAAATTTATAGAAAACTAGCAAGATGCCCATGCATTGCACAGAACATCAAGATCTTGTGGGAGAAAAGGATGAACGAGGGAAGGCCTTATCTGCAAATGTGGAGAGGAGTGCGGGTAAATTATCATAGTTTCCTTCATATCCGTTAGATATAGATCGGACGGCCTATATTGCAGGATGGCATGCACACCATCATCACCAACTATGCTTTTTATAAGATTAGAAATATGAAAAATTACAACAGCAAATCTATATGATGTGAAAGTATATTCGATAGTGAATCTAATGGTATTGATTTGTTATTGTATATGTTATTATTTCTGTCTATAAACTTTGTCAAAGTTTACAAAGTTTGACTTTGAGCAAAGCTAAAATGCGGAGTAAATAAAAACAGAGGGAGTACACAGGGACTAGTATAGTTACTACTGCCTGAACATGGTAAGTTGGACCCCTAAATGCGGGCACGGACCGGGCACACCTCAATTATTCCTTCAAACAGTCAGACACCTACATTTAGCACACCATCCAGCTACATAATCAAGTGTTACGCTTCACTACTTGAAAAGTAAAAGGGTGGTACCGTACACAAAACCACCAAACTTGGGGCTAGGGTAACAACTTGGTACTATACCACAATTGAACCAGGGCACAAAAACCACCTGTTCTGCGCCTAATGCACAACACGGAGCACTGACGCTTAAATTTGGCCGGGAAAACAGGGAAACCGACATGTGGGGCACACCTATCGAGACGACGTGGCGCAAACTAGTCCAATGGAGGAGCTGGCCCACGACCTCCTCGCCACCGGCAATCGTTCATGTGGGTCGTGGGGGCCAGTAATGTGGTGCAGCTCCAGCACCGCCTCTGGACATGGCGACCGCAGTGAGCGACATGCTCATCGTCTATGGACACAGTCAGCTTCAGTATGCCAAGGGTGGCGTTAGCGCTGCGGCACGATCAGCAGATCAAACCCGGCTTGTCGAGGATGAACGGGGCGCCGAAGTATGCGTGCGCCGCAACGCGTACGCGGAGTGGTGTAGCACGACCAACTACATCCCCAGGACCTGAGACCATGCCGGGTCATCTTGCTTTTTCAATGACATGTGGGGATCGCATGTGAGCAAAGGGCATCTCCAATGTTGCCACGACCGCAGCTGACTACCCTGGCACACCAAAAACCCTCGTCCCTCGCACCGTCGTGCGGTGCGTTCCCGTCCGGCGCCATTTGTCCGCATTCATGTCGTCCGTCCGTATGTCGTCGTTAAGAGGCTCGGTGCTTGAGGAACCAACTCCGACGACTTAAAGACGCACCTGGACACTTGGCCTCACCGGAATGCGCTACTTAAAGCGGTAACGCCCAGATAATCTCCACACCCTAGCACATCGTCCTGCTACCTGGCACCACATCTGCCATGACCGCGAGCATGATCACTTTGCGGGAGAGCTTGTATTCAGGGATGAAGCTTGAGGTCGCCGCCCTCGCTCAAGTCGCTGCTCGCGATGCAATAGTAGCGTAGCCGGACGCGGATGCGACCGTCAAGCGGTGGCCACACTGGCGGCTGATGACGGGAGCACCGTCAGCCACGCATCCTACTTGCCGACGTCCAATGTCCGGCACCACCGAGGTCAGGGACTCCTCCGAGGATGAGTAGGGCACGGGAGGCCGCAGGGCATGGTGTGCCAACTGGCCGGTCCATCTCCCGTGTTCTACTCTTCCTCACCGGAGACCGCACCTTCACTTCACGGGTCTTGAACCCTGCCCCCGTACATGGAGATCATAGATGGAGGACACCGGTCACCGCCTTAAAATAGATTTAGGGTCGGGTTTCTTTTATTTTTCTGTCCTATAAAAGTTCGAAATGTAATGAAAATCTGCCATGTTTGCATTAATCTCGGCCAGTGTATTTGAACTTTCATAATAATATAACATATTATAGGAGGACTAGCAACATGCCCGTGTGTTGCACGGAACATCAAGATCTTGTGGGAGAAAAGGATGAACGAGGGAAGGCCTTATCTGCAAATGTGGAGAGGAGTGCGTGTAAATTGTCATAGTTTCCTTCCTATCCATTAGATATAGATCGGACGGCCTATATTGCAAGATGGGAGGCGCACCATCATCACCAACTCTACTTTTTTATAAGAGTAGATAGATATGGAATGATGACTCATTTTTGTGTGTATAAACTTAGAAGGTTTGAACTAAGACAAAGCTAACATGCGAAGTAAATAAACACATAGGGTCTACACACACAGTTTATCTTAGGCACTCCAATAGTATGTCCACTACACATTCACGCATTTCACATCTTTCTACATCTACGGGAACCTACGAAAGGGTTAACGTAAATTGCCTCTCTCTCTCCTCCCTGATTTTCATGGTGGTGGGCCCCTCCCTACCCCAATCTACAATCAACAACTCACACATTTCACATTACGTTAATTACGTAACTAGGATTATGTAGGTGTAGCATTACTCGTCCTAAAAAAACCCAACTAAGCCAACCTCCTAACATATCGCGCGGGAAAAGACCCGGCCGCGCCGTTTTAGTCAGGATTACCGGATTACTAGTAGTAGTATCGATGGATCGCGCGAAGCACCAAGTTTTTTTTTGAGGGGCGAAGCACCAAGTTTAAAAGGAAAAGAGGTGGCACACTCACAGCACCCCTGTCACGGTCGCATCGCACCCCACACACGTTCGGTCCTGTACATGGCTCATGCAAACAGAACACCCTTCGGCTTTCCTCTTAACTGACACGTGGTACTGCACTTGGAGAAACCGACCATGCGCCAAACTCCCCCCGCTCACCGCGCGAAAATCCCCCCAAAAAATTCCCCCCAAATCCCAAATTCAACCACCCTTTGGCCAACTAGCCAATAATATTCCCGAACCCCGGCCCCCTCCACTCCATTCGCTCCGCCAAAGCCGCCCTCCATGCCGCGTTGATACGTCGGCGTCGCGGTTCATCGAGGGGACACATGGTGATCCTCTCGCTCCCATAGTACGCTCTCATAGACTGCCGTCTTCTAGCCGCGCCGCCACCGCTGGCGACGTTCTTGTCGAGACGCACAGTGGTCAGCCCCGCTACCATTGGCGACGTTTGTATGGAGACGCACGGTGGTCCGCTTCTCCCATTGTACGCGCATTCTAGACTGAGGCCCCGTGCATGTCGGTGTAATGCTGAATGTTAGCTGATAGACGCTGTTAATCTCACTGTTTGCCGAAGTAGTTTACAGTCAATATGCTCTTCTTAAGAAGCTTCCTTGCCCTATT
Source organism: Triticum aestivum (assembly GCF_018294505.1). Classification (NCBI taxonomy): domain Eukaryota; kingdom Viridiplantae; phylum Streptophyta; class Magnoliopsida; order Poales; family Poaceae; genus Triticum; species Triticum aestivum. The sequence goes on from NC_057801.1 coordinate 558,568,907, forward strand.
CTGCACTCAATCTGCGTAGCTGAGATGGCATGCCAAGCCCGATTAGTTGCTAAAATATCCTGCCATATATTTATTGTGACGTAGATTGCCATGGTCTAGTAGCCAATCTGTTAGGTGAAATAGCTCTATACTGTTTTATACTCGATCTTTGTTGCTCAGATGGCCTTCGATAGTTTCATGGTTGTGTGCTCGTCCTTATTGTCTACTGAAACAACTTGCCATAATTTAGCACTCAAATATGTTTCCTGAATTAGCTTTACATGTATTTCATTACTTAGATCTGCTCGTCCAAATATCTTGACATATCTTTAGACATCGACCTAGATATTTTTTCTGGACTTCATAAAAAGCATATATGTTTTTCCTATAATATCTAGTAGAAGAACTAATTTGTATCTCTAACAGATGGACAAGACTTGGATAATTCTGCTTGAAGATTCTCTGATGCATATGTCGAGGGGATTGAAAACTTCATGAACTTTATCAGAGCTGAGTACGATGGTCCGAAATCAGATGTGCTCTGCCCGTGTAGCAGTTGTATGAATTCAATTACAAGACCCCAATCAACTGTGCAAAATCATCTACACTTGTATGGGATGTCGGTAACATATACTAGGTGGGTTCATCAGGGTGAAGCTGTGAACATCAATGTTACTGACTATGTGGAAGTAGCAGATCACCATCTTGATTTGCCTGATGCTCAGGTCGAAGAGGAGGAGAAGGTGGTGGTGGCAGAGCCAGTGAGTTTGACCAACATTGAAACAATTCTACGAAATGCTCGTGCATTTCATGAACTTTCACCTACAGAAGAATGGTGGGCCCGCATGTTAGAACAATGCAACATGGCTGTCACCCCAGGAAATAAGCTCTTAGTATTCTTAGCTATGGTCACCTTTCTTCAGGTGAAGACATCTGAGCGGATGACCGACAGATCATTCGATGCGATGTTGGCGGCTTTCCGCAAATCTTTCCCAGATGCGTTTGAGCTGCCACACACCTACAGTAAAATGAAGAATTTCCTTCGTGCAGTTTGAATTGGATATGATATGATCCATGTTTGTAAGAATAATTGTGTTCTGTTCCGGAAGGATTATGCCAACTTAAGTGAATGCTCGAAATGCAACTCGTCAATATGGAAACATGGCGATGTTGTGAAGAGGATTCCTCATAATGTTCTGAGACATTTTCCAATTATACCAAGTTTGCATTGGTTGTTTCATGATGCTGAAACAAGAGAGGATGCACTGTGGCATTCTAGGAACCAGGAGTACAGAGATCAGAATGTAATGAGCCATCCATCTCATGGTAGTGAATGGAAAAGCTTCAATCAGAAACACAAAATTTTTGTTGCTGATCCGAGAAACATTAGACTTGGCTTAGCTTAAGATGGATTTAACCCATTTGGCTACCAGACCGCCACATATAGCATGTGACCAGTGCTTGTTATCCCTTACAACATGCCTCCAAATGTCTGCACCAAAGAATCAAACTACATGATGGCCTTGCTCATACCAGGTCCAAAAAGTCCTGGAAAGGATTTTGATTTATTCATGGAACCTCTTGTGGAGGAACTTCAACATTTATGGAGGTTTTTTTTCACTCGAGACCTATATAGAAGCCCACCAGCTGATTTATTTCTGCGTGTTGTTATAATTTGGTGCATCCATGATTATCCGACTTTGGGCACTATGTCAGGGCGAACGACACATGGTTACAACGCATGTGTTAGTTGTGACAGGAATCCGCTGTCATACGCAATACTTAGCAAGATCTGTTACATTGGACACCGTTGTTTCCTTGCCAAGGACAAGCCGCGTCCTATAAAATACCAAAGACATGTGCTCAATGCAAAGCATGAAAACTGTGATGCGCCAAAGAGGCTCACCGCCGATGAGTTGCAAGTGGAATAAGGGAAAGTTAGGCATATTACACCAAGAAACCATCCTAGTGATGGTAGCGGGAAAAGGAAGCGTGGCAGGGGAGAAGAGAGATTCTTGTTTACCCGCAGGTCCACTTTGTGGCACCTGGAGTATCGGAAAGATCTGTGGCATAATCTTGATGTGATACACATCGAGAAAAATATATGTGACAGCATTATCGGCACACTTCTTAATATTGAAGGTGATACGTCTCCAGCGTATCTACAATTTATGAAGTATTCATGCTATTTTATTAGCATTCTTGGATGTTTTACAATCATTTTATAGCAACTTTATATCATTTTTTGGGACTAACCTATTGACTCAGTGCCCAGTGCCAGTTGTTGTTTTTTGCTTGTTTTCTACATCGCAGGAAATCAATATCAAATGGAGTCCAAATGCAAAGAAACTCCTGGGGGGCTGCTCGAGGGGAGCAGTACCCACCAGGGCGCGCTAGGAGGCCCAAGCGCGCCCTGGTGGGTGCTGCCTACCTCGGGTGCCCCCCAGACCGCCTCTTTACCCTATAAAATCCCAAATATTTGAAAACCCTTCGGGGCAGCCTTAGATAAGAAGTTCCGCCGCCGCAAGGCCTCTGTATCCACGAGATCCAATCTAGACCCTGTTTCGGCACCCTACCGGAGGGGGCAATCATCACTGGTGGCCGTCTACATCATCCCGGATGCCACCACGATGAGGAGGGAGTAGTCCACCCTCGGGGCTGAGGGTTTGTACTAGTAGCTATGTGTTTAATCTCTCTCTCTCTCTCTCTCTCTCTCTCTCTCTCTTGTGTTCTTGATATGCACAATACTGATCTATTGCGGGCTTTGTTAATATAGTCGGATCATATGGTGTTTTCCCCTCTCTATCTTGTTGTGATGAATTGAGTTTTTTCCTTTGAGATTTTGTTGTTGTCGGATTGAATACTTTTATGGATTTGTGAACACTTGATATATGTCTTGCAATTCAATACTCGTGGTGACAATGGGGTATCGTATTGATTCACTTGATATTTGTTTTAGCACTCAACTCGCGGATTCCTGAGGTGACATTGGGGTAATCTGTGCATAGGGGTTGATGCATGTTCTTGTCTTTGTTTCTCCGGTAGAAATCTTGGGGCACTCTTTGAAGTTCTTTGTGTTGAATTGAGTATTATGAATATGAATTTGCTTTGGTGTTATTTTAGTACAAACTCTAGGATAGATCAAACGGAAAGAATAGCTTTGTGTTATTTTAGTACGAACTCTTGAATAGATCGAACGAAAATAATAGCTTTGAGATGGTTTCGTACCCTACAAACAATTTACTCTTATGTTGTCCGCTAGATAGGAACTCTGGAGTGATTCTTCATCGCACTTTGAGGGCTGGTTATATGATCCAATTATATTAGCACTGCTGAGAGATTGCACTAGCGGAAGTACAGACCCTAGGCCTCATTTTCAAGCATTGCAATACCGTTTTTCTGCCCGTTTACTATTTGTTACCTTGCTGTTTTTATTTATTCAGATTATCAAAATATATTTCTACCATCCATATTACACTTTTATCACCATCTCTTCGCCGAACTAGTGCACCTATACAATTTGCCATTGTATTGGGTGTGTTGGGGACACAAGAGATTTCTTGTATTTGGTTGGCTCGTTTGAGAGAGACCATCTTCATCCTACACCTCTCACGGATTGATAAACCTTAGGTCATCCACTTGAGGGAAAATTGCTACTGTCCTACAAAACTCTGCACTTGGAGGCCCAACACATGTCTACAAGAATAAAGTTGCATAGTAGACATCAGAAGGCAAGACGAAAGATCCTTAAAATCTAGGATTGATTTGACACACCTAGGTATCAGAAAGGATTTGTAGGTGCAAGATGAAGGTAAACCATGGGATATGTCACCAGCTGTGTGCGTCTTGGAAAAGGTAAAAAAGAAAAGAATTCTGCGAGGTCCTGTCACGTGTGAGATTCCCGCATGGATTTGCTTCCAACCCTGAAAGGAGAGTCAGTGCAGATGGAAACAAGGTACAAGGGTTGAAAACTCATGACTGCCACGTCCTACTTCAAAGGGTTTTACCTGTTATCCTTAGAGGATTGGGCCGCCCTGACTTATAGAGAGCAGTTGCAGAGTTGGGACAATTCTTCAGGGCACTCTGCAGTAGAAATATCAGGATAGATGCTTTGGAGCATCTTAGAGACAAGATACCAACTATCCTATGCGACCTTGAGAAGATATATCCTCCAGCCTTGTTTGATGTGATGGTGCATTTGGCTATTCATCTACCTGACGAGGCACTACTTAGAGGTTGAATACAGTATGGCTGGATGTACCCTATTGAAAGGCGGATAGCCACTTTCAAGGGCTATGTTAGGAACAGAGCTAGACCCGAGGGTTCCATTGCAGAGGCCTACATTGCTACAGAAGCATTGACATTCTGCTCGAAATACATTGAAACAGCTCATCGGCTTAGCAAAGAGGTGGGTGAAGACAATCTAATACGTCCATTTTGCATCATGCTTTGATATTGATATTTATTGCATTATGGGTTGTTATTACTCGTTATGTCACAATACTTATGCCTATTCTCTCTTATTTAACAAGGTTTACACGAAGAGGGAGAATGCCGGCAGCTGGAATTCTGGGCTGGAAAAGGAGCAAATATTAGAACCTATTCTACACAACTCCAAAAGTCCTGAAACTCCATGGAAGTTATTTTTGGAATTAATAAAAAATACTGCGGAAAGAAAATACCAGAGGGGGCCACCCACCGTACACGAGGGTGGGGGCGCGCCCTACCCCCCTAGGCACGCCCCCCTGCCTCATGGGCCCCCTGGTAGGCCTCCGGTGCCCATATTCTGCTATATGAAGTCTTTTACCCTGGAAAATATCAGAAGCAAGCTTTCGGGACAAGACACTGCCGCCACGAGGCGGAACCTTAGCGGAACCAATCTAGGGCTCCGGCAGAGCTGTTCTGTCAAGGAAACATCCCTGTGGGAGGGGGAAATTGTCACCATCGTCATCACCATTGTTGAGGAAATCGTTAACTGGTAACTACTCAGTTGGCTAGTGAGTAGGGGATTAATAGGATAATCGGCAAGTTAATCGGCTATTTAATCAATTAATCGGATGATTTATTGGATTATCGGCTACTCGGTGACCCTAGGAGTAGGGGTTAATCGGCAAGTTAACTGGTTAATCGGACGAATACTTTAACAGGGGTCATCACCATCGATCCTCTCAGCGGGAGGGGGTCAATCTCCATCAACATCTTCACCAGCACCATCTCCTCTCAACCCTAGTTCATCTCTTGTATCCAACCTTTGTCCCGAAGCCTCAGATTGGTACCTGTGGGTTGCTAGTAGTGTTGATTACTCCTTGTAGTTGATGCTAGTTGGTTTATTCGGTGGAAGATCATATGTTCATATCCTTAATGCATATTAATACCACTCTGATTATGAACATGAATATGATTTGTGAGTAGTTACCTTTGTTCCTGAGGACATGGGACAAGTCTTGCTATAAGTAGTCATGTGAATTCGGTATTCGTTTGATATTTTTGATGAGATGTATGTTGTCTCTCCTCTAGTGGTGTTATGTGAACATCGGCTACATGATACTTCACCATTGTTTGGGCCTATAGGAAGGCATTGGGATGATGGGTTGCTAGAGTGACAGAAGCTTAAACCCTAGTTTATGAGTTGCTTCGTAAGGGGCTGATTTGGATCCATATGTTTCATGCTATGGTTAGGTTTATCTTAATACTTCTTTTGTAGTTGCGGATGCTTGCAATAGGGGTTAATCACAAGTGGAATGCTTGTACAAGAAAATGCAGTACGCAAGCACCGGTCCACCCACATATGAAATTATAACAAACGCGAATCATATGAGCGTGATGAAAACTAGCTTGACGATAATTCCCATGTGTCCTCAGGAGCGCTTTTCTCTATATAAGAGTTTGTCCAGGCTTGTACTTTGCTACAAAAAGGATTGGGACATCTTGTTGCACCTTATTTACTTTTGTTACTTGTTACCCGTTACGAATTACCTTATCACAAAACTATCTGTTACCGATAATTTCAGTGCTTGCAGAGAATACCTTACTGAAAACCGCTTGTCATTTCCTTCTGCTCCTCGTTGGGTTCGACACTCTTACTTATCGAAAGGACTACGATAGATCCCCTACACTTGTGGGTCATCACAATCCCGGACTCAATGTTTTGGATTATTCTGTTTGAGTTACAGGGAAGAGTCGACAAGAGGACAAACCTAAAGATTTGGACAAAATGGTTTGGTATGTGTTGAATAATTGTCCTAAGATACTACCTTATATCAAGTAAGTGCTAAGTACTACAGCTTATACATCGTAATCTACTAAACTTGCAGCACATTCTTATATATTTAGATGTTTGACGCAATCACTATGTTGTGCAGCATCTACAAAAAGGAGTTACTGCCGTAAAATCCAAGAAACATTGACAAACTGGTTATGGAAGGATTTGCGAAATGGTTCAAGAGCCATGTAAGCTTTTGAACTGCACTGTCAGTTTTTTTAATATATTGGGTACATAAGATGATCAGCTTGTCTATTTACTAACCATAGGTTAAGAAGATGCTGGAGGATGGGCAGGCAGTTGATGATGCCCTTTACGCACTAGCAATGTGTCCTGATACTCGGGTAAGACATTATGAATCTTGCATTGTTGGAGATGTGTGCTACAAGACCCTTGCGCTACAAGTGAAATGTATGCTAACATAACAGACATTGTTCAGTTGTAGTACATTTCCAGTTTCGAGGATCATCGGTGTGTGGTTCTATTGTGCTGTCGTTGGTATAACCTGTTTTCCAGGATCGCAAAACCCAGAGCTAATGATTATTTCAAATCCATCAATGTCAAGGCGGCGTACCAGACCAACGAGCCTTTTATTTTGGCAAATCAAGCAACACAGCCATTTTTCTTGGAAGACACATTTGCACATAGTGATGACTGGAGAGTATTGCAAAGATTTGAGCACACGAATTTGTTTAATGAAGTTGCACAACAAGATGATGCTTACACTGCTCCTGATGTACAAGATTCCACAGATGTTCCTAATATCTTTGAGAACCATCACGTCAATGACGCTGGCGAAAAGATTGCATGTCGTGTTGTGGACATACAAGAGTTGATCAAGAAGAAGCCAACGTTCAAGGACATTGAAGATGAAGAAGAAGATGACACTGTGGGGAATTACGATTCAGACTGATACACATGGCAAAGATCTTGATGCTGCTACTAAGGATGATGATTAGATTGCTTTTGTCGTATTTGCTTGTCAGAAGACGTTTTTTATCTACTATGTGAAATTGTGTTTGCTATGATAATTGAAACCTGAGGAACGTGTTGTTTAGTATTTTGTTGTGACTACATCACTTGTTATGTATTTTGATTTTCTCTTTGGTGATTGTATGACGACTAAAATATGATGACATTATTGTTTAGTTGTACTCATATTTGACTGTGAAACTTGAATTTGATGACATAGTTTGCTGTTGGACTGCAATTTGCTTGACATCTTCAAATGGGAACAAAGCTGACCTGACAGGGCCTCTCCTAATTTATTTATTTATTACCAAAAGGGCCTCATCTATTTATTTATTTATGAGCAAAAGGGGGTACCCCCCCCCCGATTTTTGTTAATAGAAATCATTAGATGTTCACAACACTACGCCGAGCCTGCTACATAGGTTTCATTCATTCCTAGTGTCAGCAAAGTGCTCATGTCATAGCCACTGAATACATCACAAGTGCTACATACGCTGCAAATAAAGAGACAATCATCCTACAGAGCACATCAATTTTGCCCATTATCTTCACAAGCTCTTTCATCTCCTCATTGTTGTCAAGGCCATTCGGCAGCTGTTGCTTGGCCATGATCAGAGGAACTGCATCTTTAACCTTCTGTTCTACATCTTCCTCTTCTGCCGTTCCTTCAGTTACTTGTCCAACACCCCAACCTGCTGGTATTGGGATTCCTCGGCTAACCAAATAATCAGCATAGTTGCATTCCCCCACATCAGCAACTTCCCGGAAATAAAATCACACGAATCTTCCCTTTTCTACGAATCAAATTGGAAGATCATCAACCAAAGTATTAAAAAATCTGCAACTGAAATCAGCAGAACAACACTTAAACATATTATTGCCCCGTGATTCAGGCATTTGTAGAAGACTCAGCCAAGGTTGAGGATTGTGGTTGAGATGCGATGGATGACTGTGCGTGATTTGCAGTAGTGGCACCACACCAATGGCACCGGGTTGCGATGAGAAACTGGTTGTGGTGCGTGTGCTGGCGGGGCTGTGATGAGACCCATAGGTGATGGTACGGGTGGCGACTTGGCACATATCTGGTTGTTGCCTGCTGAAGAGCAGGTGGACGAGAAGCCAGCGGACATGGTTGCTGCAGCCAGAGCTTCTGATGCTAGGCAGAGTAAGTAGAGAAGAGGAGAAGCGAATGTTGGATATGTTAGTTTCATTACTTGCAGAATAGCATAGCACCATATATAGTCATAGTCTAGGTTTGGATTTGAACTAGCTACAGGAGCACGTCTCTCTTTTTTCTAAAACTTAGCAACGTCTCTTTACTGGTACACTAGCTTGTTCTGTATGCCTTCTCAAGTCTTTGATTTTTTTTGCGAGGAAGGAAGGCGAACAAAATTGAGAGTTCCTGGGACACGAATCCAAGACCTGTCGGTTGAAAACCAAGGGTGCTACTCACTTATGTGGCAAACGTTCCCTGGGAGGAGGACGGCAGACAAACGCATTTTCCTCGCAGTTTAAGTTGCGATGCAAGATCGAACGGTCGCAGTTTCGGGAATGTTATCAGGTGAATGAGCCCAGTTTTTCTTTTCTTCCTATATATAAAAAGTATGCTACTTGGTGTCGGCTTAGTCAACAAATGATTGTGCCAACCTTGACCGTTGGATTGACATTCAACGTCTGTCGTGTTTCTTCAGTCTGTTCTTCCTCCAGCCGCCAAAGCCAAATCAGCGTCGGCGGGACTGCCTGCTCCCGCCTCCCATGGCTCGCGGTGCTGCTGCGCACGCATCATGGCCACATTGCACCCTAAAACTCTGTGCATCTTCCCCAGCTCCTGTTCATTCCCGTCTGAGGCATCACCATCGTCCTCTGCCTTGGTTTGCTCACTGCGGCGCCGCCCTCTGTTGTCAACATGGTCAACAACCGAGAGGAATAAGGAGATGATTGTACATGGTGAGGATGATAGTAGAGACCCAGCAGCGCGCGCAGTAATTTTGTTTTTTCGGGAAAAGCAGGGTATCAACTGGGTTGTGCGGGAGCTGTGACCCGTCTAGCCCAGGCTTTTATTTCATATGTTTACCACATGACAAGCCCATTTGGTTTTTTTCCTTTCTGAAAATGTCTAGCCCAGCTATTTTGTGTTTTGCAAAATAACCAACATAGGCCTACTTGCTTTTCTACGCCCAGCTGGGCCGAAAATCTTTCAAGATGAGGAGGGATGCATTCGGGCTTGCCCAGAAAATGGGCTATAAGTAATAAGAAATGGGCTATAAGTAATAATAAATGGGTTGTAAAATGAAAAAACCCAGCAAACAGGCAATTAGTTCCAAAATACTTTTTTCTTTCAGATTTTGATATTTTCAATTTCATTGTTTTTGTGCGGGTAAATTTTCATTGGATTTAAATTAAGGTATGTTTCTTTTTTAAATTAATTTGAAGCTGGCTCGAAATTTCGGGTTGTATGCTGTTTGGGACAGATTTGGAGGCTGACTTTTGGGTCTACTAGGTTGACATGTACAAAAGGCTTTGTCAACTTAATCCACAAACGATTCTAGCAGCAGTGACCGTTGGATGTTAATCCAACGGCCATGCTGCTTCTTCAATATCTGATCTTCTTGCTCCAGCCGCCCAAACCAGTGCCGGTGGGACTGCCTGCTCCCGCCTCTCGTGGTCGGCTGTGCTGCCCCATAGGCCGCACTGCCCCACCCTACTCCATTGCTGGCCAGGCCATTCCTGTACTCACCCACACCTCCTGTTATTTTCAGGCGACGGCAGCCGTAGCAGTAAACCCTCGTACTCCCCACCGCGTGGGCAACCACTGCCGAGTCTTCCCCGGCTCCATGTTGTTACCTTCCTAGGCCTCGCCTCGTCCACTGCCCTAGTGCTCTCGATGTGGTGTGGTCAACATGGTCAACAAACGACATCCATCAGAAGTGGACTGTATGTGGAGAGGCTGACACGGACACACACAAGGAAATGTCTCCTCATTATGCACAAATAATGATTACTCCACCTGACAGCCGGGACCCACCGGAAGGGCCTCTGTATTTCACAAAAAACTGTTGCCCCCGCTGACAGCTCGGACCCACCAGCTATATCTTCACATGCAAGGAAGGGCCTCCTTATTACGCACAAAAAAATGAATACCCCCCTGCTAGCTGGGACCCGCCATAGTGGGAGGCTGACTTGTGGGCCTACGAGGTCGACGCAGACGGAGGGCTTTGCCAACTTACTCAATATGAACGATTCTAGCTCCAGTGACTGTATGATGTCCATCCAACGGCCGTAGTGCTTCTTCAACCTCTTCTCTTTTTGCTCGAGCCACCCAAACCAGCGCCGGTCGTGTCGCCTGCTCCTGCCTCCCATGGTCGGCTGTGCTGCCGCAGAGGCCTCATCACCCCCTAATACTCCCACCGCTGGCCAGGCCATCCCTCTACTCACCCACACCCCCTATTATTCTGCGGCGATGGCAGCCTCACACCAAAGCCGAACCAGTGAACCCTCGTACTTGTCTCCATGTGGGCATCCACTGTCACGTCTTCCTCGGCTCCTCGTCATCAATCTTCCTAGGCCTCGCCATCGTCCACCGCCTTGGTGCTCTCGGCGCAGCGTGGTCAATGTGGTCAACGAATGTCGGTGTCAAAACCGGCAGATCTCGGGTAGGGGGGCCCAAGCTATATGTCTGAGGACCAATGGCAACATTGATGAAAAGGACACAATGTTTACCCAGGTTCGGGCCCTCTTAATGGAGGTAAAACCCTACTCCTACTTGATTATATTCGAGGAATAAAGAGATTACAAGAGTTGATCTACCTCGAGATCACAATGGCTAAACCCTAGCTTGGCTAGCCTATCAACGTTGTGATCCTGCCTTCGATCTAACCCTCTGGTTTATATAAACACCAGAGGGTCTTAGGGTTGTACAAAGTCAGTTTATCAAAAAGGAAATAGTATATACGGACACCTAAACTTGCCATCCATGAATACGGGAGTCCCCATCGGACATGAGAGGCGGTCTTCTTGTATCTTGACGGCCCACTAGTCCGGCCCATATCAGACAGACCGGACGCCCGAGGACCCCTTAGTCCAGGACTCCCTCAGTAGCCCCTGAACCAGTCTTCAATGACGACGTGTTTGGTGCGCAGATTGTCTTTGGCATTGTGAGACGGCTTCCCTGAATAGTATGTGTCAGCTTTTCTCCAAAAAAGAACGGTATCCGGCTTTGCATAATTAACACAACCCTTAGCCGTGAAGGCAGGATATAAAAAATAGGAACAGTGTCTTTACTGACAACTTTTTTCGGCGAAGCGTCAAGCTTGACCCTTCAGCGTTTTGAACCGTTTTCACACCCTGTGATTCGTGTTTCGAGTCCAAGTCCCCTTGGCCCGTCTTGTCAAAATAGAGATCGTGCCTACTTATTACGGGATTGCTCATAAATAAGATTTGGGTAATCCAACCGTTTATGGCGCACACTTACATTGGGAACAGGCGAGTTTCAAGGCATAAGTGGAGGGACGGTTGGCATTTTTACCGCCTATAAGAGGGCAATGGATTTCTCCTTTCTTCCCCACGCCTTCCAATCTCCTCACCCTTCCAATCTCCCAAGCTCTCAGCGCCCGAAAAGTTCTCATCTTCCTCACCACCACCGCCTCCTCTGACCATGGCCGGATCCGGTTCTAAGGGCAAGTGGGTGGCTTCCTCCGTTATGGAGAAGCAGATAAAGGATCTCCAGAACGCGAGATACCTAGCCGCAACCATCACGCACAGGCTCCCCGCCAAGGGTCAGATCATCCCCACTCCGGAGGCCGGCGAGAGGGTTGTTTTCCTCCCCCATTTCCTTAGAGGTTTAGGTTTTCCACTCCACCCCTTTGTCCGAGGACTCATGTTCTATTACGGGATAGATTTCCATGATCTAGCCCCGAACTCTTTCCTCCACATCTTGGCGTTTATCGTCGTGTGTGAAGCTTTACTCCGCATCCCCCCACACTTCTGCCTATGGCTAAAGATCTTCAATGTGAAGCTGAATGTGGTTAACGGGCAGCATGCGGACTACAGCGAGGCCATGATAAGCAAGCTGCCCAACGCCACATGGCCCAAGGGGGCCTTTGTCGAGGCCGTCAAGGTATGTCAACAAGAATGGTTCTACATCACCGAGCCGTGCCGCACCAACTGGCTGGCGATTCCGGAGTTCAGATCTGGACCCCCCCCCCCACGAGGCTCGCTTGTGGAACGCCAAGGGCCTCGACTGGGGGTCCCAGACGGAGGTGCAAACGCTACAAATGCATATCACCAACGTGCTGGGCAAGAATGTCAATCTCACCAATGTGGTGCAGATCATGCTCTTCTGCCGCATTCTCCCTTGCCAGCGCCAGACTTCTCCCATGTGGGAGTTCAATTCGGAGGAGACGCGGACCCTGCAACACTTCCTCGGTAAGACGCATGCAGGAATATGGAAGTTGTTGTTCAAGGCCCAAAAGAGCTGGCCCATGGAGATCGAAGACATCGATCTTGACGCCGAGAATCCGGCCACTTCGGTAGGTGTTAATTTTCCGAAGACATGTTCGATCCATATATTCGATCAATACGAATCCCATCTGTCCACCTCTTTACAGGGCTGGACAAAGAAGGTAGAGCGGATCAAGAGTCCAGCTCTGTCGCTTGAAGATCCAGTCACTCCTCAGCTGGAGGACATGCTGGTCCCGGTGCCCTACCAAGCGCCGGAGAAGAAGAGCAAGAAGAAAGGCAAGGAGCCCAAGGGCGGGCCCTGCTGCAGAGGCCCTTCGGTGCTCTGTCCGTAGAGACCGAAGTCGTCTCCTCTCATGAGTAAAACGAGGACGGAGAGGAGGAGGAAGAGGAAGCGGAGAGCGACTGCCCTCTCATCATGAGGAGGAAGAAGAGGACAGCCTCTGAGAATCTGGAGGGGGCAACGCCAGAGAAGAAGAAGATCACCTTCTTGGTCAGTTCAGACTCGGAGTCCGAACACAGCCCAAGGAGAGCCCCCAGGCTTAAGCCCCTGGGCGAGTCGTAACCATCGAAAACCTTACTTGTTAGCCTTCCGCTTACCCGTCTCTGTTTATATAAATTGCATCTTTGCATGTATTTAATTTCTCCGCACGACATCCCAAACCCCTTGTCTTCATCGGGGAATTCTCTGGTGCCTGAAGAGGCGGAGAGCGATGGGCCATCGCGAGCCTCTCCCCCCTGCCATGGAGGACACCGAGGTGTCGTCTCAAAGGACCTCTCCTGGCCAAGGAGGGGTGGACGAAGCCATATAGAGGGCGCCCGAGGTCAATACCTCGGATGCCACAGATCGGGGCATAGCGACCCCCACGACCATCGAGGGTGGGGGTCTCAATAGTTTGGGCCCTCGCCGAACACCGTCCCGGAGACTAATGCGGCTCTGGGTTCGAACCAACACCCCCCTTCGACGGAGGGGGGAGAAGCACCGGCTCCATCGGTGGCCTCTGTCAATCTGGAGGCCGCTCATACTCTGGAGGAAGCACTGCAACGCGCTTCCATCATGGAGGAGCACCGCATTTTGATGGGTGCGGTTATGGAGAAAGTTCGGTCTGTGAAAAGCGGATTGAATGAAGCCTTCAACAGCCTACTGACGGGCTTTGAGGTATGCGATGTAATTCTCTTACAAGTTTTTATATGCAAGGTTGAACCCATGCATGGACAGTAGCCCCTGAGACTCTGTCCGGATTAGAACAATCTGGACAAAGGATCCCAAAACAAGTTAATAATGTACCGTGTTGTCATGTTGGACAGGCATCCATGTTGGCAGCTACTGCCCAAGCCGCAGAGGTTTCCGAGCTCAATCAGAAACTTAGATTAGCCGATGAGGAGCTCGACCGCGTTAATAAGCGGTTTTACGAAACGCAAGGTATGCGACACTTGTACATACCCGAAGTGATATGTCTGCTAATTCTTTAAACTTACTGAGTTTTATGACTATACTCATAGTTGGCGCAGCCGAGGTCGAGTCCGTCAAGAGTGCGCTTGCCCAAGCCAAAAAAGAGGTTGAGGTCAGCAGGGCGGCCACTGACAAAGCGGCAAAGGAGTTGGAGGTGGACCGAACTGCCCACCAACAACACAAGGCACGGGTGGGCGAGGTCGAACTAGAGCTCAAGGACGCCATTACCAAGTGCGAGTCCTTGGAGCAGAAGAGTTCGGAACAAGCCTCCGAACTCGCCAAAGCCCTCCAAGAGGCTAAGGAGGCCCGGATTGAGTCCCGGAGTGCTCGTGAAGAGGTCCGGTAGGCCAAACAGATAGCGGCTGGTAAGCCCTTTCTCTTTCAGAGTATATTTGGGGGTCAAAGATATGCTTTGCTCATGCGATTGTGGAGTTCTCTAGATGCATTTGCGGATCTTTCGAGGAGTGCGGGTGATTCTGCATAGTTCTACCAAGCCTAGGAGGGGAACTCGATCGAGAAGTTGTTCTGGTCACAGTTCCTGGCGCCGGAGCAACCGACGCCTTTGAACGACTAGATGAAACAGCTGATGGAGCTGCATATGATGTCTGGCCTGTCCATGAAGGATCTCATAGTCCAGCTTTGGCCAGCCAAACCAATTCCTAGCAGCTTCTTCGGTTTGGTGAAGAGGCTCGGCGACGCTGAGGGAGTCCTGGACTATGGGGTCCTCGGGGAGCCAGCCTATGTGACGTGGGCCGGACTGATGGGCCGTGAAGATACGAGACACAAGGTTTTCTCCCGTGTCCGGATGTGACTCTCCTTTGCATGGACGGCAAGCTTGGCATCTGGATGTGTAGTTTCCTTCCTCTACAAACCGACTTTGTATAACCCTAGTCACCTTCGATGCTTATATAAACCGGAGGGTTTAGTCCTTAGGGGCAATCACAATAATACAGGCTAGACATCTAGGGTTTAGTGATATGTCTCCAACGTATCTATAATTTTTTATTATTCCATGCTATTATATTACCCATTTTGGATGTTTATGGGCTTTACTTTACACTTTTATATCATTTTTGGGACTAACCTACTAACCGGAGGCCCAGCGAGAATTACTATTTTTTTTGCCTATTTTACTGTTTCAAAGAAAAGGAATATCAAACGGAGTCCAAATGGTATGAAACCCTCGGGAGCGATCTTTTTGGAACAAATGAAAACCAGGAGACTTGGAGTGGATGTCAAGCAGCAAACGAGGCAGCCACGAGGGTGCCCGCCCCCCCTTAGGGCGCGCCCCCCACCCTCGTGGGCCCCTCGTGGCTCCAAAGACCTACTTCTTCCTCCTATATATATCCACATACCCCGAGAACATCCAGGAGCACCACGAAAACCTAATTCCATCGCTGCAACCTTCTGTATCTGTGAGATCCCATCTTGGAGCCTTCGTCGGTGCTCCGCCGGAGGGGGAATCGACCATGTAGGGCATCTACATCATCTCCAAGGCCTCTCCGATGAGTTGTGAGTAGTTTATCATAGACCTTTGGGTCCATAGTTATTAGATAGATGGCTTCTTCTCTATCTTTGAATCTCAATACCAAGTTCTCCTCGATCTTCTTGGAGATCTATTTGATGTAACTCTTTTTGCGGTGTGTTTGTCGAGATTCGGTGAATTGTGGGTTTATGATCAAGTTTATCTATGAGAAATATTTGAATCTCCTCTGAATTCTTTTATGTGTGATTAATTATCTTTGCAAGTCTCTTCGAATTATTAGTTTGGTTTGGCCTACTAGATTGATATTTCTTGCAATGGGAGAAGTGCTTAGCTTTGGGTTGAATCTTGCGGTGTCCTTTCCTAGTGACAGCAGGGGCAGCAAGGCACGTATTGTATTGTTGCCATCGAGGATAAAAAGATGGGGTTTATATCATATTGCTTGAGTTTATCCCTCTACACCATGTCATCTTTCTTAATGTGTTACTCTGTTCTTATGAACTTAATACTCTAGATGCAGGCAGGAGTCGGTCGATGTGTGGATTAATAGTAGTAGTTGCAGAATCGTTTTGATCTACTTGTTGCGGACGTGATGCCTATATACATGATCATGCCTAGATAATCTCATAACTATGCACTTTTCTATCAATTGCTCGACATTAATTTGTTCACCCACCGTAATGCTTATGTTATCTTGAGAGAAGCCACTAGTGAAACCTATGGCCCCCGAGTCTATCTTTTATCATATAAGTTTTCCATCTATCTTTTATTTGCATCTTTACTTTCCAATATATATCACAAAAATACCAAAAATATTTATCTTATCTTATTATCTCTATCAGATCTCACTTTCACAAGTTTCCGTGAAGGGATTGACAACCCCTTTATCGTGTTGGTTGTGAGGTTCTTGTTTGTTTGTGTAGGTACGAGGGACTTTTGAGGAGCCTCCTACTGGATTGATACCTTGGTTCTCAACAACTGAGGGAAATACTTACGCTACTTTGCTGCATCACCCTTTCCTCTTCAAGGGAAAACCAACGCAGTGCTCAAGAGGTAGCAAGAAGGATTTCTGGCACCATTGCCGGGGAGGACTTCGCTCAAGTCAAGATATACCAAGTACCCATCACAAACTCATCTCCCTCGCATTACATTATTTTCCATTTGCCTCTCGTTTTCCTCTCCCCCACTTCACCCTTGCCGTTTTATTCGCCCTCTCTTCTCTGCTCTCCTCTCTCTTTCACTTGTCCCTTGTGTGCTCGTCATTATGGCTAGTCCTCCCGAACATGAAGTTCTTAATTTTAAGCAAAGGGAGGGAGAAAATCTAAAAGATGTTTGGCATAGAATTTTCAATGCTCAAAATAGATCTACTAGGAAGCTCTCTACTTCCGTTCTTCTTTACCATTTTTATGTAGGCATTACTCCTTAGAATAGATGCATCCTTGATACCATTACCGAAGGGGATTTCTTGGGTAGCCATACTTTTGATGCTTATAATGCTATGTTAAATTTGTTTGGCCACCACCTCTTTTGGTTAATGGAACTGTTTTAACTTTGGAACATGTGATGCAAAGGCTTGAAATTATTAAAAATAAAGTTGCCAATGTTGAGTTGATTGAAAATTTGGATTAAAAGATCCACAACCAAATTACCCAATATGGATCTAGTGTTGGAGTTACTTTGAAATTTTTTAAAGAGAAAGAACCTATAGTTAACGAAAGAATAGATTTAGATTCTACGAGAATAGGTAAACTTGAGGATATTATTACCAACTTAGGGTCGGCCTTTTCATCCGCGAAAAATACTCCAACTCCTCCTACCAAACCTGGCTCTGATACCATCTTTGTAGCGACCAGACCTCAGACGGTCTCATCTCTGTGCATCAGTGTCATCCCTGGATCAGTAATGCTGACACGCACAGTACTTGAAGGATTTATAACAGAGTAGCAATCAATCACTTATTACATCGAATGTCTTCAAAGAGAGCTTATTACAATAAATATGGCTTAAGGCCATCTAATAACGATAACAGCGGAAGGCTTGGAAGATAAGTGAGTCCATCAACTCCAACGGCATCACTGAGTATAGGACCACGACCTAAAGGCACCTTACTCATCGTCTGAAAAGTCTGCAACATGAAATGTTGCAGCCCGAAAACGGGTCAGCGCATGGAATATGCTGGCAATGTAACACATAGAGAGTAATGAAAGAATAAGCTATACTACATGCATAATTGGCTGGTGGAAAGCTCTATGGTTACAGTTTTGCGTAAAGCCAATTTTTCCCTGCTGCAAAGGAATAAATTTTATTTAACTATCATGGTGGTTGTTAAACATTGAGAATGGTTGACAGCATCCTCAATCCCAATTAAAGTAATCATCATTAAAAACCCAATAAAATTAATTTAGAGTAACATGATGAGATCCACAAGATATCCAAATCCTAGGTACTCAAAATGTCCATAACCGGGGACACGGCTAATCATGATTAGTTTGTACACTCTGCAGAGGTTTGCGCACTTTTCCCCACAAGACTCGATCGCCTCCGTTGGATTTATCGCACTACTTGGTGTTTGAGAAACGGATGACCGAGACATAGTCTTTCAGAAGCGCTAGCACCTTACGATGGATAGACCGGTACACCTCCTTTCCCCTACATCTGCTAGTCTACCCTGTAAAAGTTCGCACGACTTAATCAACTATGCCAGAGCCCATAATGGCTTTTGGCTGCACACGTAAGTTTCTAGCATGAATAATCTCATGATCCCTTTGAGCCTGGGTGGCGGTCAGAAAGAAACAGGCAAGTCCTGGAAACCCAGGTGCCTCAATCCACCCAGATGTGTATTTAAGTTGCCACCTTAGATAAACCATTAATTTAACAAAACTCACATCTGTCATGGATATCACTCACCCAATCCACGTCTACTAGCATAGCATGGCATAATAAGCAAACGTAGAAGTAACTCCCAAAGGTTTGATATTAAAATAGGCAATAGGTACTACCTCAGCTACTTCCCATCCCATAGTTTAATTAGATCCTAATCATGCAATGTTTGAGGATTGATCTAATGCAATAAAACTGGGTAGTAAAAGAGGTATGATCAAAGTGTTACTTGCCTTGCCGATGATCCGCGAAACCTAGAGAGTCGAAGTAACAGGCGGCGCACTCCGGGTATACTATCACAAACAAACAAACAACCATACAATAAGTACTCATCTAATGCACAGGTAAAACTCAAATAAGAGATCTAACCAGAAAGTCCAACTTAAGAACTCCGGTTTGCAAAAAGAATCAAATCGAACAAAGATACGAAAGTCGAACGGCGAAGAAAAACAAGTTCGTTCTACTAATCTGGATCTAAGTCAAATTTTACAGTAGGAAAAACTTGTTCAAGTTGATTAAACGGATAGAGAGTTTCGAGACGAAACTCCAGGCGCTTGAATCGCCTGATTCCGATAAACGAGCGAGAAGTTATACTAAAACTAAAATCGGATCAGAAATCGCGATCAGAAAATAACCGCGGAAAATCCGAGAAAAAGAAAAACGACGAACGGGTTAACAAAGGAACGTTCGTTTCCCAGATCTAAATGATGAACACGTTCGTTAAAACGAACGAACGAGCGAACACTCGCTAATTAAACTAAACCGAAAATAAATAAAAAACGATCTAAAAACGGAAACTAAAAAAACCGGCAAAAAACCGACGGAAAAACCGAACGGTTTTTCGAGAAAACCGGCGGCACGGAAATCGAGGCACCTCGGGCAGCGGGTCGGCGAGGCTGCGGGCGGCGGCTCCGGCGGCGGCGGCTCCGGCGACGGAGGCGGCGGCGGCTGGCGGCGGCAGCGGCTGGCGGCGGCAGCGGCGGCTGGCGGCGGCTAGGGTTTGGCGCGGGCTGGGCTGGGGCGGCTCGGGCCGGGGCGGCTCGGGGCGGCGCTATTTATAGGCTGCCCCCGGGCGGTGTCCCGCTCGGGTACGGCCCGAAGGCGGTTCGCGTTTTTTTTAAATAATGACGCTCAGAAAAGAAATAAAAAGGAATACTAAATGGACTCCAAAAATCCCGAAATAAATTTTCTCGGAGTTCTAAAATCAAGCCCGACAAAATGAACATTTATTTGGGGCCTAAATGAAATTTCGAAAACGCATATTTTTCCTAAATTCAAATAAAATAGCGAAAAACTCCGAAATAAAATCTTATTTGATGTTATTATTAAATCCTCAATATTTATTTATTTTGGGAAAGTCATTTTATTCCCTCTCTCATATTTTTGTAATAGAAATAATTGATGATAAAATAAATAAATCAAATGATCCTATTCCCAAAATTTGAGAAAACTCAAATATGAAAATAACGAAATCCCCAATTCTCTCCGTGGGTCCTTGAGTTGCGTAGAATTTCTAGGATCAATACCCAAAAGCAAATAAAATATGATATGCATTGATGATCTAATGTATAACATTCCAAATTAAAAATTTGGGACGTTACAAACCTACCCCCCTTAAGATGAATCTCGCCCTCGAGATTCGGGTTGGCTAGAAAATAGGTGAGGGTGGTCCTTGAGCAAATCTTCCTCTCGTTCCCAAGTGGCTTCGTCTTCCAAGTGGTGACTCCATTGAACCTTACAGAACTTGATAACCTTGCTGCGGGTGACTCTGCTGGCAAACTCGAGGATCTTAACCGGTTTCTCCTCATAGGTCAAATTGTTATCCAACTGAATTGCTTCCAACGGCACTGTGTCTCTCAACGGTATGTCAGCCATCTCCGCGTGACACTTCTTCAACTGAGAAACGTGAAATACATCATGAACTCCTGACAATTCTTTGGGTAATTCCAACGTGTAGGTCACTTCTCCCATACACTCCAAAACTCGGTATGGTCCTACAAATCGGGGCGCTAACTTTCCCTTGACTCCAAAACGCTTAATTCCCCGAAGTGGTGATACTCGAAGGTAAACTCGGTCTCCGACTTCATAGACTGTCTCCTTGCGTTTAGAATCTGCGTAGCTCTTCTGCCTGGACTGGGCTACCTTGAGCCTATCTCGAATCAACTTCACCTTCTGTTCAGACTCCTTAATCAAATGAGGTCCAAACAACTGGCGGTCTCCAACCTCGTCCAATGACAACGGTGTCCTGCACCTCCTTCCGTACAAGGCTTCGAAAGGGGCCATTTTCAAACTGGTTTGATAGCTGTTGTTGTAAGAAAACTCTGCATATGGCAAATTGTCATCCCAACTTGATCCATAATCTAGCGCACAAGCTCTCAGCATATCCTCCAAAATCTGATTGACTCTCTCAGTCTGTCCATCTGTCTGTGGATGAAAAGTTGTACTGAACTCTAGCCTGGTACCCAAAGTCTCGTGCAAATGCTTCCAGAACTTTGAGGTAAACTGGGTTCCCCTATCTGATATGATACTCCTCGGAACTCCATGCAAATAGACGATCCTGGTCATGTATATTTTGGCCAACTTAGCACTGGTGTAAGTGGTCTTTACTGGGATGAAATGTGCTACCTTCGTCAACCGATCAACTACAACCCAAATTGAGTCATAGCCGGAACGAGTCCTTGGTAATCTCGTGATAAAATCCATGCCTAACTTATCCCACTTCCATTCGGGTATCGGCAATGGCTGTAGCAATCCTGCTGGCTTTTGATGCTCTACTTTTACCCTTTTACATACATCACAAACTGCTACGTACTCCACAATGTCTTTCTTCATTCCGGTCCACTAGAATGTATCCTTCAAATCCAAATACATCTTGGTATTTCCTGGGTGAATCGAATACGGTGAATCATGTGTTTCTTGCAGAATCAACTTCCTGATCTCCGGGTCATTGGGCACATATACACGGTCTTCAAACCATAGGGTATCCTGTTCATCCTCACGAAAACCTTTAGCCTTTCCTTCGCTTATTTTCTCTTTTATAGAGGCAATCTCCTTGTCATTCTTCTGAGCTTCTCTGATTCTATCCATCAAAGTTGACTGAATCTCCAATGCTGTTACATAGCCCCTCGGAACAATTTCTAAACATAGTTCACGAAGATCCTTGGCTAACTCCTTTGGCAACTCTCCCGTCATTAGAGTATTGACATGAGTCTTACGGCTTAGTTTTTCATATTTGAGTTTTCTCAAATTTTGGGAATAGGATCATTTGATTTATTTATTTTATAATCAATTATTTCTATTACAAAAATATGAGAGAGGGAATAAAATGACTTTCCCAAAATAAAGAAATATTGAGGATTTAATAATAAAATCAAATAAGATTTTATTGCGGAGTTTTTCGCTATTTTATTTGAATTTAGGAAAAATATGCATTTTTCAAAATTGCATTTAGGCCCCAAATAAATGTTCATTTTGTCAGGCTTGATTTTTAGAAGACCGGGAAAATTTATTTCGGGATTTTTGGAGTCCGTTTAGTATTTCTTTTTATTTCTTTTCTGAGCGTAATTATCTAAAAAAACGTGAACCGCCTTCGGGCCGTACCCGAGCGGGACACCGCCCGGGGGCAGCCTTTAAATAGCGCCGCCCCGAGCCGCCCCAGCCCGAGCCGCCCCAGCCCAGCGCGCGCCAAACCCTAGCCGCCGCTGCCAGCCGCCGCCGCCAGCCGCCACCGCCGCCGCCACCGCCGGAGCCGCCGCCCGCCGCCTCACTGACCCGCCGCCCGAGGTGCCTCGATTTCCGTGCCGCCGGTTTTCTCGAAAAACCGTTCGGTTTTTCCGTCGGTTTTTCGCCGGTTTTTCTTAGTTTCCGTTTTTTTAGATCGTTTTTTTATTTTCGGATTAGTTTAATTAGCGAGCGTTCGCTCGTTCGTTCATTTTAACGAACGTGTTCATCGTTTAGATCTGGGAAACAAACGTTCGTTCGTTAATCCGTTCATCGTTTTTCTTCTTCTCGGATTTTCCGTGGTTATTTTCTGATCGCGATTTTTGATCCGATTTTAGTTTTAGTATAACTTCTCGCTCGTTTATTGGAATCAGGCGATTCAAGCGCCAGGAGTTTCGTCTCGAAACTCTCTATCTATTTAATCAACTTGAACAAGTTTTTGCTACTGTAAAAATTGACTTAGATCCAGATTAGTAGAACGAACTTGTTTTTCTTCGCCGTTCGACTTTTGTATCTTCGTTCGATTTGATTCTTTTTGCAAACCGGAGTTCTTAAGTTGGACTTTCTGGTTAGATCTCTTATTTGAGTTTTACCTGTGCATTAGATAAGTACTTATTGTATGCTTTTTTGTTTGTCTACGATAGAATACCCGAAGTGCGCCGCCTGTTACTTCGAATCTCTAGGTTTCGCGGATCGTCAGCAAGGCAAGTAACACTTTGATCATACCTCTTTTACTACCCAGTTTTATTGCATTAGATCAATCCTCAAATATTGCATGATTAGGATCTAATTAAACTGTGGGATGGGAAGTAGCTGAGGTAGTACCTATTGCCTATTTTAATATCAAACCTTTGGGAGTTACTTCTACGTTTGCTTATTATGCCATGCTATGCTAGTAGACGTGGATTGGGTGAGTGATATCCATGACAGATGTGAGTTTTGTTGAATTAATGGTTTATCTAAGGTGACAACTTAAATACACATCTGGGTGGATTGAGGCACCTGGGTTTCCAGGACTTGCCTGTTTCTTTCGGACCGCCACCCAGGCTCAAAGGGATCATGAGATTATTCATGCTAGAAACTTACGTGTGCAGCCACAAGCCATTATGGGCTCTGGCATAGTTGATTAAGTCGTGCGAACTCTTACAGGGTAGACTAGCAGATGTAGGGGAAAGTAGGTGTACCGGTCTATCCATCGTAAGGTGCTAGTACTTCTGAAAGACTATGTCTCGGTCATCCGTTTCTCAAACACCAAGTAGTGCAATAAATCCAACGAAGGCGATCGAGTCTTGTGGGGAAAAGTGCGCAAACCTCTGCAGAGTGTACAAACTAATCATAATTAGCCGTGTCCCCGGTTATGGACGTTTTGAGTATCTAGTACTTGGATATCATGTGAATCTCATCATGTTACTCTAAATTAATGATGTTGGGTTTTAAGTGATTATTACTTTAATTGGGATTGAGGATGTTGTAAACCATTCTCAATGTTTAACAACCACCATGGTAGTTAAATAAAATTCATTCCTTTGCAGTAGGGAAAAATTGGCTTTACGCAAAACTGTAACCATAGAGCTTTCCACCAGCCAAATATGCATGTAGTATAGCTTATTCTTTCATTACTCTCTATGTGTTACATTGCCAGCATATTCCATGTGCTGACCCGTTTTCGGGCTGCAGTGTTTCATGTTGCAGACTTTTCAGACAACGAGTAAGGTGCCTTTAGGTCGTGGTCCTATACTCAGTGATGCCGTTGGAGTTGATGGACTCACTTATCTTCCAAGCCTTCCGTTGTTATCGTTATTAGATGGCCTTAAGCCATATTTACTGTAATAAGCTCTCTTTGGAGACATTCGATGTAATAAGTGTGTGATTGCTACTCTGTTATAAATCCTTCAAGTACTGTGCATGTCAGCATTACTGATCCAGGGATGACACTGATGCACAGAGATCAGACCTTCTGAGGTCTGGTCGCTACAAAGATGGTATCAGAGCACACACTGACGGTAGGACACGACCACTAAGCAAAAGCCCAAGAATGCTACTCTCTTCTCATTTCTGACTCCTCATCTTTTCTATTCCTTAGGATGGAGGATGCAAGGATCAAGTTCATGCAACCGGATGAAGATACACCCTTTGGACGACACCTGAAGGAAGTCACCAAGTACTTGAAGATCGGAGTACCAAGCTTCACCGGAACGTACAATGCCATTTTACCTGAAGAAGAGCGCTGGATGATTCAAGTTCAAATTCCAGGAAGGACGTTCATGCCCGTCACTGAGACCATAGAGTTTTCCTTTGATGCACCGACATGGAACCTAGGAAAGAGCATGGCTGCCCACATTACCATGGGACGTATTGGAGAAGTCTATCACAAGGAACTTTAGGATACTATCTACCAGATTTGTGGGCATCGAGATGAGCAATGGGAGATGATCAGCACCCAGAAGGACCGCTCAATTGCAGCTTTCATCCAGGAGTTGAACCAGCACATTTGACGCCAGGAGAACCAAATGTGCGCAGGGATGATGGATCTAAAGAAGGCCATGGTCAAAATCATAGAACTGGAGGAGGGACTCAAGTCTACACGTGATGGATACGAGGAGGAAATGGCAACGCTACTTGAGAAGAACGATGATCTGAAGAAGAAGCTGAAAGTCTTTATGGGATTTCCTGTGACAGGAGGAGAAGATGAAGATTTCACATGCCCAGAGAACTACATCATCATTGATGACACTGACTCGGACCCAGATGATAGTGATGATGATTATGTTGATGAAGCTGGAGCAGATATCATGGAGTCTTCAACAGAGCAGTTTTTCTAGTCAACTACCATAACAGTAGTAGTATTCCACCATGTATCTAGTATAGTCCACACACCTTTTTGCGTTAGTCTAGACCGATTGTATGACCTTGTTTGATTGAATGAAGTGATTTTGTGTGAATTTGTCTCATGAGCATTTGGGTAGTGTTTTCTCTTTAGACCTCATTCTATTCTTAATTCTCATCTTTTCTAAACCCTCAGATGCCTCCGAGACGTGACAATGGATTTCCACCGGAGCTCACCTAGTTGATCCAGCAGCAGAATGCATTAATGCAGATATTAGTCCAGAATCAGAATCAGGGGAACAACAACAACAACAATCCGCCACCGCCACCACCTGTTGATCACTTAACCCATTTTCTTAGGCTGAATCCGCCGGTGTTCTCCAGTAGCACTGAGCCGATAGTAGCAGATGATTGGCTCCGCAAGACAGGGAGGGAGTTGACCACTGCAGGTTGCACATATGCGGAGAAGGTGCGATTTGCCGAACACCATCTTGATGGACCCGCAGCAGGACGGTGGGAGAATTTTACAGCCACTTACCCTGTAGAATCTGTCACATGGGATCAGTTTCAGCAGGCGTTCCGTACTGCCCATGTTTCAGCAGGAGCTATGGCCATGAAGAAGCGTGAGTTTCGCAACTTGCGCCAAGGAGGACGGATAGTTGGCCAGTATGTGGATGACTTTAGTGAACTAGCACGTTATGCCCCAGATGACGTTGCTATGGATGTAGCTAAGCAGGAAAAATTTCTGGAAGGGCTGAATGATGAGCTGAGCATGCAGTTGATGGTGGCATATTTCAACAACTACTAGGAGTTGGTAGATCGTGCTCTTATGATTGAAGGGAAGCAACAGCAGATTGAAAACCGCAAGCGGAAGTATGGACAGGGGAAGTACAACTCTGGAGGTCAACAGAAGCCCCGTCTTACCCCTAAACCGGGAGTTCATTTTCAGCATACCCATGGAGGAGGTAGCTCGCACAACCATAATGGCCCCAAAAATGGTAATGGGGATGGAGGAAGCAACGGCCAGAACCGTACCACCCCAGCAACCCCAGCCAAGAGAGACCTGAGCCAAATCACCTGTTATAAGTGTTCAAAGACTAGACATTATGCCAATGAATGTCCTGAAGGCCAGAATGGCAATGGAAGCTCTGGAAAGAAGCCGAACCCTTTCAACAGGGGACAGGTGAACCACGTTAACGTGGAGGAGGTTGAAGCTCAGCCTGATGCAGTAATAGGTAAGATTTTGGTTAAGTCATTTACTGCACTCGTTCTTTTTGATACTGGTGCATCGCATTCATACATATCAAGGGGATTTGTGGATAAGTATAGCCTGCCCACTATAGTTCTAAAAACACCCATGTTAGTAACCTCACCAGGAGCAGAGTATATGGCCAGTCGAGGATGTTTTCAAATTCTGCTGGGAATAGGCAAGCATGTTTTTCCTTCAGATTTAATCGTTTTGAAATCTCAAGGTTTGGATGTAATTCTGGGTATGGATTGGCTATCAATGTATGGAGGAAACATTCATTGCGCCAGTAAGTCGATTATGCTTACTACCCCGGAAGGGAAAAGGATAAAGTATGTATCCAGGCATAAGCCGAGGAGTATGCACGTAAATTCCTTATCAGGAGTTGTGCAGGAGGAAGTACCAGTGGTGAAGGATTTTCCTGATGTATTCCCGGAAGAATTGCCAGGCATGCCACCAGATAGAGACATCGAGTTTTTGATTGAACTTTTGCCAGGCACAGGGCCGATATCCAAGAGACCATACAGGATGCCAGCAAAGGATTTGGAGGAGATTAAGAGTCAGATTAAGGAGTTACTGGATAAAGGTTATATTCGCCCAAGTTCTTCGCCTTGGGGATCACCAGTACTTTTAGTGGAGAAGAAGGATGGATCCTTGAGGATGGTTGTAGATTATCGAGGATTGAATGCCGTAACCATCAAGAATAAGTACCCACTGCCGATGATCAATGATCTATTTGACCGCTTGCAAGGAGCAAAGGTGTTTTCCAAGATTGATTTGCAATCAGGATATCATCAGTTGAAGATTCGAGAGCAGGATATACCTAAGACGGCTTTTACCACCAGGTATGGGTTGTACGAGTACACCGTTATGTCATTTGGTCTGACTAATGCACCTGCCTATTTCATGAACATGATGAACAAGGTATTCATGGAGTTTCTGGATAAGTTCGTCGTAGTGTTCATTGATGATATTTTGGTTTATTCAAAGAATGAAGAGGAGCATAAAGAACATTTGCGATTAGTACTTGAGAAGCTCAGGGAGCATCAGTTATATGCCAAGTTTAGTAAATGTGAGTTTTGGTTAAAGGAAGTGGGATTTCTTGGACACGTTATATCTGGAGAAGGAATAGCGGTTGACCCCACCAAGGTTATCACTGTGACCAATTGGGAAGTACCAACAACAGTTGGAGAGATCCGGAGTTTTCTTGGACTCGCAGGATACTACCAGAGATTTATCGAGAACTTCTCGAAGATTGCGAAGCCTATGACAGAATTGCTGAAGAAGGATAATAAATTTATATGGACTGAAGAGTGTGAGGCTAGTTTCCAGGAATTGAAGAAGCGTTTGGTCACCTCACCAGTGTTGATTTTGCCAGACCAGACCAAGGACTATGAGGTATATTGCGACGCTGCACGTCGAGGACTTGGAGCAGTGCTTATGAAGGAGGGAAGAGTTGTTTCGTATGCTTCACGACAACTGAAACCCCACGAATTGAATTATGCCACGCATGATTTGGAGTTGGCAGCCGTAGTGCATGCATTGAAAACATGGAGACATTTCCTTATTGGATACCATTGTGAGGTGTACACGGATCACAAGAGTTTGAAGTACATTTTCACGCAGAAGGAGTTAAACCTCAGACAAAGGAGATGGTTGGAGCTCATCAAGGATTATGATATGAGATTGCATTACCATCCCGGAAAGGCTAATGTGGTAGCTGACGCATTAAGCCATAAGAGTCATGTCAATACCCTAATGACGGGAGAGTTGCCAAAGGAGTTAGCCAAGGATCTTCGTGAACTATGTTTAGAAATTGTTCCGAGGGGCTATGTAACAGCATTGGAGATTCAGTCAACTTTGATGGATAGAATCAGAGAAGCTCAGAAGAATGACAAGGAGATTGCCTCTATAAAAGAGAAAATGAGCGAAGGAAAGGCTAAAGGTTTTCGTGAGGATGAACAGGATACCCTATGGTTTGAAGACCGTGTATATGTGCCCAATGTCCCGGAGATCAGGAAGTTGATTCTACAAGAAGCACATGATTCACCATATTCGATTCACCCAGGAAATACCAAGATGTATTTGGATTTGAAGGATACATTCTGGTGGACCGGAATGAAGAAAGACATTGCAGAGTACGTAGCAGTTTGTGATGTATGTCAAAGAGTAAAAGCAGAGCATCAAAAGCTAGCAGGGTTGCTACAGCCATTGCCGATACCCGAATGGAAGTGGGATAAGTTAGGCATGGATTTTATCACGAGATTACCAAGGACTCGTTCCGGCTATGACTCAATTTGGGTTGTACTTGATTGGTTGACGAAGGTAGCACATTTCATCCCAGTAAAGACCACTTACACAAGTGCTAAGTTGTCCAAAATATACATGACCAGGATCGTCTGTTTGCATGGCGTTCCGAGGAGTATCGTATCAGATAGGGGAACCCAGTTTACCTCAAAGTTCTGGAAGCAGTTGCACGAGACTTTGGGTACCAGGCTAGAGTTCAGTACAGCTTTTCATCCACAGACAGATGGACAGACTGAGAGAGTCAATCAAATTTTGGAGGATATGCTGAGAGCTTGTGCGCTAGATTATGGATCAAGTTGGGATGACAATTTGCCATATGCAGAGTTCTCTTACAACAACAACTATCAAACTAGTTTGAAAATGGCCCCTTTCAAAGCCTTGTATAGAAGGAGGTGCAGGACACCGTTATCATGGGACGAGGTTGGAGACCGCTAGTTGTTTGGACCTGATTTGATTAAGGAGTCTGAACAGAAGGCGAAGTTGATTCGCGAAAGGCTCAAGGTAGCCCATCCCAGGCAGAAGAGCTACGCAGATTCTAAACGCAAGGAGACAGTCTATGAAGTCGGAGACTGAGTTTACCTTCGAGTATCACCACTTCAGGGAATTAAGCATTTTGGAGTCAAGGGAAAGTTAGCGCCCCGATTTGTAGGACCATACCGAGTTTTGGAGCGTATGGGAGAAGTGGCCTACAAGTTGGAATTACCCGAAGATTTGTCAGGAGTTCATGATGTATTTCACGTTTCTCAGTTGAAGAAGTGTCACGCGGAGATGGCTGACATACCGTTGAGAGACACAGTGCCGTTGGAAGCAATTCAGTTGGATAACAATTTGACCTATGAGGAGAAACCAGTTAAGATCCTCGAGTTTGCCAGCAGAGTCACCCGCAGCAAGGTTATCAAGTTCTGTAAGGTTCAGTGGAGTTGCCACTCGGAAGACGAAGCCACTTGGGAACAAGAGGAAGATTTGCTCAAGGAACGCCCTCACCTATTTTCTAGCCAACCTGAATCTCGAGGGCGAGATTCATCTTAAGGGGGGTAGGTTTGTAACATCCCAAATTTTCAATTTGGAATGTTATACATTAGATCATCAATGCATATCATATTTTATTTGCTTTTGGGTTTTGATCCTAGAAATTCTACGCAACTCAAGGACCCACGGAGAGAGTTGGGGATTTCGTTATTTTCATATTTGAGTTTTCTCAAATTTTGGGAATAGGATCATTTGATTTATTTATTTTATCATCAATTATTTCTATTACAAAAATATGAGACAGGGAATAAAATGACTTTCCCAAAATAAAGAAATATTGATGATTTAATAATAAAATCAAATAAGATTTTATTTCAGAGTTTTTCGCTATTTTATTTGAATTTAGGAAAAATATGCGTTTTTCAAAATTGCATTTAGGCCCCAAATAAATGTTCATTTTGTCGGGCTTGATTTTAGAAGTCCGGGAAAAAATATTTCGGGATTTTTGGAGTCCGTTTAGTATTTCTTTTCTGAGTGTAATTATTTAAAAAAACGCGAACCGCCTTCGGGCCGTACCCGAGCGGGACACCGCCCGGGGGCAGCCTTTAAATAGCGTCGCCCCGAGCCGCCCCAGCCCAGCCCGCGCCAAACCCTAGCCGCCGCCGTTGCCGCCGCCACCGCCGGAGCCGCCGCCCGCCGCCTGGCCGACCCGCCGCCCGAGGTGCCTCGATTTCCGCGCCGCCAGTTTTCTCGAAAAACCGTTCGGTTTTTCCGTCGGTTTTTTTAGATCAGCTTTTTTTATTTTCGTTTTAGTTTAATTAGCGAGCGTTCGCTCGTTCGTTCGTTTTAATGAACATGTTCATCATTTAGATCTGGGAAACGAACGTTCGTTCGTTAACCCGTTCGTCGTTTTTCTTTTTCTCGGATTTTTCCGCGGTTATTTTCTGATCGCGATTTCTGATCCGATTTTAGTTTTAGTATAACTTCTCGCTCATTTATCGGAATCAGGCGATTCAAGCGCGTGGAGTTTCTTCTTGAAACTCTCTATCCGTTTAATCAACTTGAACAAGTTTTTGCTACTGTAAAAATTGACTTAGATCCAGATTAGTAGAACGAAGTTGTTTTTCTTCGCCGTTCGACTTTCGTATCTTCGTTCGATTTGATTCTTTTTGCAAACCTGAGTTCTTAAGTTGGACTTTCAGGTTAGATCTCTTATTTGAGTTTTACATGTGCATTAGATGAGTACTTATTATAAGCTTGTTTGTTTGTCTGCGATAGAATACCTGGAGTGCGCCGCCTGTTACTTCGAATCTCTAGGTTTCACGGATCATCAGCAAGGCAAGTAACACTTTGATCATACCTATTTTACTACCCAGTTTTATTGCATTAGATCAATCCTCAAACATTGCATGATTAGGATCTAATTAAACTGTGGGATGGGAAGTAGCTGAGGTAGTACCTATTGCCTATTTTAATATCAAACCTTTGGGAGTTACTTCTACGTTTGCTTATTATGCCATGCTATGCTAGTAGACGTGGATTGGGTGAGTGATATCCATGACATATGTGAGTTTTGTTAAATTAATGGATTATCTAAGGTGGCAACTTAAATACACATCTGGGTGGATTGAGGCACCTGGGTTTCCAGGACTTGTCTGTTTCTTTCGGACCGCCACCCAGGCTCAAAGGGATCATGAGATTATTCATGCTAGAAACTTACGTGTGCAGCCACAAGCCATTATGGGCTCTGGCATAGTTGATTAAGTCATGCGAACTCTTACAGGGTAGACTAGCAGATGTAGGGGAAAGTAGGTGTACCGGTCTATCCATCGTAAGGTGCTAGCGCTTCTGAAAGACTATGTCTCGGTCATCCGTTTCTCAAACACTAAGTAGTGCGATAAATCCAACGAAGGCGATCGAGTCTTGTGGGGAAAAGTGCGCAAACCTCTGCTGAGTGTACAAACTAATCATGATTAGCCGTGTCCCCGGTTATGGACGTTTTGAGTATCTAGTATTTGGATATCATGTGAATCTCATCATGTTACTCTAAATTAATTTTGTTGGGTTTTTTTAATGATGATTACTTTAATTGGGATTGAGGATGTTGTCAGCCATTCTCAATGTTTAACAACTACCTTGATAGTTAAATTAAATTTATTCCTTTGCAGTAGGGAAAAATTGGCTTTACGCAAAACTGTAACCATAGAGCTTTCCACCAGCCAAATATGCATGTAGTATAGCTTATTCTTTCATTACTCTCTATGTGTTACATTGCCAGCATATTCCATGTGCTGACCCGTTTTTGGGCTGCAACGTTTCATGTTGCAGACTTTTCAGACGACGAGTAAGGTGCCTTTAGGTCGTGGTCCTATACTCAGTGATGTCGTTGGAGTTGATGGACTCACTTATCTTCCAAGCCTTTCGCTGTTATCGTTATTAGATGGCCTTAAGCCATATTTATTGTAATAAGTTCTCTTTGGAGACATTCGTTGTAATAAGTGTGTGATTGCTACTCTGTTATAAATCCTTCAAGTATTGTGCGTGTCAGCATTACTGATCCAGGGATGACACTGATGCACAGAGATTAGACCATTTGAGGTCTGGGCGCTACAAAAACTGTCAAATTTATGTATGTTCCTAAAAATAAGGGTGAATCTTCTAGTAGGGAAAATGCGGATCTCAAATCAATAAGTGGTCACCCCAATTGTCTCTTTATCATAAAGGAACCTTTTGCTTCAAATGAATTTCTTAATTTCTTGCCTAGGAGTTTAATCATTGCTAAAAATAAAGAAACTCCTAAAAGTTATAAGTGCTCTATTGAAGAGTTGAATGCCAAAGATGGCAATACATAGATCTATTCTCGCTTTTATGCCTAGCTAGGGGCGTTAAATGATAGCGCTTGTTGGGAGGCAACCCAATTTTATTTTTGTTCCTTGCTTTTTGATTCTGTTTAGTAATAAATATTTCATCTAGCTTCTGTTTAGATGTGGTTTTATGTTTCAATTAGTGTTTGTGCCAAGTAGAACCTATAGGATAACCTACGGTGATAGTTAATTTGATTCTGCTGAAAAATAGAAACTTTTGCACGCACGAGAATAATTTTAATAAATCACAGAAATGTTCTTTTGTGTTGATTCTTTTTGAAGAAGATCAATAGACAAATTTCCCATGAATTCCTATTTTGGTAGGATTTTTAGGCTTCAAGAGGTGTTCGAAAGTTACAGATTGCTACGGACTGTTCTGTTTTTGATAGATTCTATTTTTCGTGTGTTGTTTGCATATTTTGCTGCATCTATGGCTAGTATCGGGGGGTATGAACCATAGAGAAGTTGGAATACAGTAGGTTTAACACCAATATAAATAAAGAATGAGTTCATTACAGTACCTTATGTGGTGGTTTTTCTTTCTTGCACTAACTGGGCTTATGAGATTTCCTGTTGAGTTTTGTGTTGTGAAGTTTTCAAGTTTTGGGTAAAGATTTGATGGACTATGGAATAAGGAGTGGCAAGAGCCTAAGCTTGGGGATGCCCATGGCACCCCTAGATATTCAAGTACAAGCAAAATCCTAAGCTTGGGGATGCCCCGGAAGGCATCCCCTCTTTCATCTTCGTTTATCGGTAACTTTACTTGGAGCTATATTTTTATTCACCACATGATATGTGTTTTGCTTGGAGCATCTTGTATGATATGAGTCTTTGATTTTTAGTTTACCACAATCATCCTTGATGTACACACCTTTTGGGAGAGACACACTTGATTTGGAATTTATTAGAATGCTCTATGTGCTTCACTTATATCTTTTGAGCTAGATAATTTTTTCTCTAGTGCTTCACTTATATCTTTTAGAGCACGGCGGTGGCTTTATTTTGTAGAAATTGTTGACCTCTCATGATTCACTTATATTATTTTGAGAGTCTTATAGAACAGCATGGTATTTGCTATGGTTATAAAAATTGGTCCTAGAATGATGAGCATCCAAGTTGGGCATAATAAAAACTATCATAGAAAGTGAATTGGATGCTATGATCAATTTGATGCTTGATAATTGTTTTGAGATATGAGGATGGTGATATTAGAGTCATGCTAGTGGATTAATTATGAATTTGAGGAATACTTGTGTTGAAGTTTGTGATTCCCGTAGAATGCACGTATGGTGAACCGCTTTGTGATGAAGTTGGAGCATAATTTATTTATTGATTGTCTTCCTTATGAGTGGCGGTCGGGGACGAGCGATGGTCTTTTCCTACCAATCTATCCCCCTAGGAGCATGCACGTAGTACTTTGTTTTCAATGACTTGTAGATTTTTGCAATAAGTATATGAGTTCTTTATGACTAATGTTGAGTCCATGGATTATACGCACTCTCACCCTTCCACCATTGCTAGCCTCCCTTGTGCCGTGCAACTTTCACCGGTACCATACACCCACCATATACCTTCCTCAAAACAGCCACCATACCTACCTATTATGGCATTTCCATAGCCATTCCGAGATATATTGCCATGCAACTTTCCATCGTTCCATTTATTACGACACGCATCATCATTGTCATATTGCTTTTGCATGATCATGTAGTTGACATCGTATTTGTGGCAAAGCCACCTTCATAATTCTTCCATACATGTCACTCTTGATTCATTGCATATCCCGGTACACCGCCGGAGGCATTCATATAGAGTCATATTTTGTTCTAAGTATCGAGTTGTAATCTTGAGTTGTAAGTAAATAAAAGTGTGATGATCTTCATTATTAGAGCATTGTCCCAAGTGAGGAAAGGATGATGGAGACTATGATTCCCCCACAAGTCGGGATGAGACTTTGGACTTAATAAAAAAGAGAAAGGCCAAATAAAAAAAGATAAAGGACAAATAAAAAAAAAATAAAAAATTGAGAGAAAAAGAGAGAAGGGACAATGCTACTATCCTTTTACCACACTTGTGCTTCAAAGTAGCACCATGATCTTCATGATAGAGAGTCTCCTATGTTGTCACTTTCATATACTAGTGGGAATTTTTCATTATAGAACTTGGCTTGTATACTCCAATGATGGGCTTCCTCAAAACGCCCTAGGTCTTCGTGAGCAAGCAAGTTGGATGCACACCCACTTAGTTTATTTTGTTGAGATTTCATACATTTATAGCTCTAGTGCATCCGTTGCATGGCAATCCCTACTCAATCACATTGACATATATTAATGGGCATCTCCATAGCCTGTTGATACGCCGAGTTGATGTGAGACTATCTTCTCCTTTTTTTGTCTTCTCCACAACCACCATTCTATTCCACATATAGTGCTATGTCCATGGCTCACGCTCATGTATTGTGTGAAAGTTGAATTTTTTTGAGAATACTAAAGTATGAAACAATTTCTTGGCTTGTCATCGGGGTTGTGCATGATTAAATACTTTGTGTGATGAAGATAGAGCATAGCCAGGCTATATGATTTTGTAGGGACAGCTTTCTTTAGCCATGTTATTTTGAGAAGACACGATTGCTTTGTTAGTATGCCTGACGTATTAATGTTTTTATGTCAATATGAACTTTTATTTTGAATCATTTGGATCTGAACATTCATGCCACAATAAAGAAAATTACATTGAGAATTATGCTAGGTAGCATTCCACATCAAAAATTCTGTTTTTATCATTTACCTACTCGAGGACGGGCAAGAATTAAGCTTGGGGATGCTTGATACGTCTTCAACGTATCTATAATTTTTTATTGTTCCATGCTATTATATTAGCTTTACTTTACACTTTTATATCATTTTTGGGACTAACCTACTAACCGGAGGCCCAACCCGAATTGCTGTTTTTTTGCCTATTTCAATGTTTCGAAGAAAAGGAATATTAGATGGAGTCCAAATGAGATGAAACCTTCGGGAGCGACCTTTTTGGAACAAATGCAAACCAGGAGACTTGTAGTGGACGTCAAGCAGCAAACGAGGCGGCCACGAGGGTGCCCGGTGAGCCCGAAGGGGGTGGGCGCACCCCCCACCCTCGTGGGCCCCTCGTGGCTCCACCGACCTACTTCTTACCCCTATATATATCCACGTAGCCCGAGAACATCCAGGAGCACCACTAAAACCTAATTCCACCGCCGCAACCTTCTGTATCCGCGAGATCCCATCTTGGAGCCTTTGTCGGCGCTCCGTCGGAGGGGGAATCGACCATGGAGGGCCTCTACATCACCTCCAAGGCCTCTCCGATGAGTTGTGAGTAGTTTACCACAGACCTTCGGGTCCATAGTTATTATCTAGATGGCTTCTTCTCTCTCTTTGAATCTCAATACCAAGTTCTCCTCGATCTCCTTGGAGATCTATTCAATGTAACTCTTTTTGCGGTGTGTTTGTCGAGATCCGATGAATTGTGGGTTTATAATCAAGTTTATCTATGAGAAATATTTGAATCTCCTTTGAATTCTTTTATGTGTGATTAGTTATCTTTGCAAGTCTCTTCGAATTATCAGTTTGGTTTGACCTACTAGATTGATCTTTCTTGCAATGGGAGAAGTGCTTAGCTTTGGGTTCAATCTTGCAGTGTCCTTTCCTAGTGACAGCAGGGGCAGCAAGGCACGTATTGTATTGTTGCCATTGAGGATAAAAATATGGGGTTTATATCATAGTGCTTGAGTTTATCCCTCTACATCATGTCATCTTTCTTAATGCGTTACTCTGTTCTTATGAACTTAATACTCTAGATGCAGGCAGGCGTCGGTCGATGTGTGGAGTAATAATAGTAGATGCAGAATCATTTCGATCTACTTGTTGCGGACGTGATGCCTATATACATGATCATGCCTAGATAATCTCATGACTATGCACTTTTCTATCAATTGCTCGACAGTAATTTGTTCACCCACCATAATGCTTATGCTATCTTGAGAGAAGTCACTAGTGAAACCTATGGCCCCCGGGTCTATCTTTTATCATATAAGTTTTCCATCTATCTTTTATTTGCATCTTTACTTTCCAATCTATATCATAAAAATACCAAAAATATTTATCTTATCTTATTATCTCTATCAGATCTCACTTTCGCAAGTTTCCGTGAAGGGATTGACAACCCCTTTATCGCGTTGGTTGCGAGGTTCTTGTTTGTTTGTGTAGGTATGAGGGACTTTTGAGGAGCCTCCTACTGGATTGATACCTTGGTTCTCAACAACGGAGGTAAATACTTACGCTACTTTGCTGCATCACCCTTTCCTGTTCAAGGGAAAACCAACACAGTGCTCAAGAGGTAGCATTTAGCCATTACGATCTCGAGGTAGATCAACTCTTGTAACCCCTATACTCATCAAATTCAATCAAGCAGGAAGTAGGGTATTACCTCCATTAAGAGGGCCCGAACCTAGGTAAACATCGTGTCCCCTGCCTCCTGTTACCTTTGATCCTTAGACAAACTTTTCGGGACCCCCTACCTGAGATTTGTCGGTTTTGACATCGACATTGGTGCTTTCATTGAGAGTTCCACTGTGTCGTCACCAGAAGGCTCTATGGATCCATCAACCATCCACAACAATACCTCCTTTAGGGAAACTTTTCTCCCTGGCCAAATCTTTGTATTCCGCAGCTTCGCACTGCGGGCCAATTCGATTGGCCATCTGGAGCAGATCGACAGCTACGCCCCTAGTCATCAGATCATTTTTGGAAACCTAAACTACGTCGCTGATATCCGAGGAGACTTGATCTTCCAAGGGTTCGCAGCCTCAACCGCAGTCCCGGCCTTAGATCCGAAACACCTGCTGAGTCCGAAGACGGGAGTTTAGAGCCCGCCGAACTCTCCGCAACCATAGAGCTCAACACCGGAGATACGAAGGGAATCGTTTCACCGGCAGACCCGGAGTCATACCAGGCTCCCTTTATCAACACAAAGCCGGACTCATCCTCAAACACCAGATCCGAACTCTCGAGGTCCGTGTTATGCGAGCTCGTTCAAGGAACTCCTGTCCCGCCCTGCTCCACGGGCCCTCACTTCCCTGTCCAAACCTCACTCTTAAACGAGGCCCTAGACATAATGCAATCCCTCGCCATTACAGAAGGGTCACTGCCAAAGTACGCTCAGCCCACACTAGGGGCTGAGGGCAGGGAATTTTACATCCCACCCACCACCCACTTTATAGCCACTGTTGATGACTTAACCGACATGCTCGATTACGCCTCTGAAGACATCAACGGTATGGACGACGATGCCGAAGATGAGCAAAGCCAGAACCCACCGTTTACCGGATGTTGGATGGCCACTTCCTCGTATGACGTATACATGGTGGACACACCCAAAGAGAATGACACCGATGATGGGAAGAATCTAGAGGACGAGCCTGCTGAAGCACCTCCGAAGCGTCGACATCAGCGGCGCCGATCAAAATCGCGCCGTGAAAAAGAAAGCAATACCGGCACCGGAGACAATAACACCTCGGATAACACTGAAGACCAAGATGCCCTTGTTGAACCAACATCCAAGCAGGATGATTGGGAAGGAGGGCAAGTCAACACCGATGATCCTATCGGGAACGAGGGTTCGGAGGGTAGTAACTACTTACCGACCTCCAAAGAGGATGAGAGCCTGGGCGACGAAGACTTCATCATACCAGAGGACCCCCTCGAACGAGAGAGCTTCAAGCGCCGGCTAATAGCCACAGCAAGAAGCCTGAAAAAGAAGCGGCAGCAACTTCAAGCCGATCAGGATTTACTCAATGACAGATGGACTAATGTCCTAGCAGCCGAGGAATACGGCCTCGAGCGCCCAACTAAGAGTTACCCAAAGCGCGGGCTGCTCTCCCAATTCGACGATGAGGTCCCAGAGCCTATACCGACATTGCATAACGTGGCTGATGGGCATGACCGACCACTTCGTGGTCGGGACAGAGCTGCAACCCAAGCCGAACACCAACCTGCGCCACCTCGCCCTAGAGGCAGAGAAACAGCGGTTGCGGGGTACACGCACGACCTGCAACAGGACCTGGATAATAGAGCCGGTCATACCAGATCAATTTATGGATCAAGGGGGCGTGCACCAGCGCAAGAAGACAACCATCAGGCCTGGCGCGATAAACACAACCTCACCTGGGCCGAAAACCGCATACGAACTCCATCTGAACTACATCATGACATCGCCTAATACGTCTCCAACGTATCTATAATTTATGAAGCATTCATGATATTTTATTATCTGTTTTGAATGATTATGGGCTTTATTATACACTTTTATATTACTTTTGGGACTAACCTACTAACCGGAGGCCCAGCTCATATTGTTGTTTTATTGCCTGTTTCAGTTTTTCGAAGAAAGGGAATATCAAACGGAGTCCAAACGGAATGAAACCTTCGGCAGCGTGATTTTTTGGAAGACTATGATCCTGGAGACTTGGAGTTCACGTCAGAAGATACTCGAGGCAGCCACGAGATAAGAGGGCGCGCCCCCTGTAGGGCGCACCCCCCTGTCTCGTGGGCCCTTTGAGCACCTCCCAACCGACTTCTTTCGCCTATATAAGCCTACGTACCCTAAAACCATCGAATATCAAGATAGATCGGGAGTTCCGCCGCCGCAAGCCTCTGTAGCCACCAAAAACATCTCGGGATCCCGTTTCGGCACCCTGCCGGAGGGGGAATCCATCACCGATGGCCATCTTCATCATCCTGGCGCTCTCCATGACGAGGAGGGAGTAGTTCACCCTCGGGGCTGAGGGTATGTACCAGTAGCTATGTGTTTGATCTCTCTCTCTCTCGTGTTCTCGACTTCACACGATCTTGATGTATCGCAAGCTTTGTTATTATAGTTGGATCTTATGATATTTCTCCCCCTCTACTCTCTTGTGATGAATTGAGTTTCCCTCTTGAAGTTATCTTATTGGATTGAGTCTTTATTTGAGAACACTTGATGTATGTCTTGCCGTGTTTATCTGTAGTGACAATGGAATATCACGTGCCACTTGATGTATGTTTTGATGACTAACTTGCGAGTTTCGCCCATGAACCTATGCATAGGGGTTGGCACACGTTTTCTTGACTCTCCGGTAGGAACTTTGGGGCACTCTTTGAAGTACTTTGTGTTGGTTGGGTGAATCTGAGATTGTGTGATGCTTATCGTATAATCATGCCCACGGATACTTGAGGTGACAATGGAGTATCTAGGTGACATTAGGGTTTTGGTTGATTTGTGTCTTAAGGTGTTATTCTAGTACGAACTCTTGAATAGATCGATCCGAAAGAATAACTTTGAGGTGGTTTCGTACCCTACCATAATCTCTACATTTGTTCTCCTCTATTAGTGGCTTTGGAGTGACTCTTTGTTGCATGTTGAGGGATTGTTATATGATCTATCTATGTTATTATTGTTGAGAGAACTTGCACTAGTGAAAGTATGAACCCTATGCCTTGTTTCCTATCATTGCAATACCGCTTACGCTCACTTTTATCATTAGTTACCTTGCTGTTTTTATATTTTCAGATTACAAATACCTATATCTACTATCCATATTGCACTTGTATCACCATCTCTTCGCCGAACTAGTGCACCTATACAATTTACCATTGTATTGGGTGTGTTGGGGACACAAGAGACTCTTTGTTTTTTGGTTGCAGGGTTGTTTGAGAGAGACCATCTTCATCCTACGCCTCCTACGGATTGATAAACCTTAGGTCATCCACTTGAAGGAAATTTGCTACTGTCCTACAAACATGTGCACTTGCAGGCCCAACAACGTCTACAAGAAGAAGGTTGTGTAGTAGACATCAAGCTCTTTTCTGGCGCCGTTGCCGGGGAGGTGAGTGCTTGAAGGTATATCTTTAGATCTTGCAATTGAATCTTTTTGTTTCTTGTTTTATCACTAGATTAGTTTATAAAAGAAAACTACAAAAAATGGAATTGAGTTTGTCTCATACGCTCCATCTTTTTAATATCTTTCGTGAGTTTGTCTTATACGCTTCATCTTTTTAATCATCATTTTCGTGAGTTTTTAAAATGCTTAGTACTAAATCTTTGAATGATGAGGATGATTGCAATGTTGTTAGTATGAACTCCTTGAATATCCATAGTACTAATGATGATTGCACTAGTTATGATGAAAATGTCTCTTATAAGCATGTTGATTTTTGTGGAGTAGAATGGGTTTGCATGGACACACCAAATAGAGAAAATAGATATTGCAAGAGGCATAAGTATTTAAAAACTAAAGGTTTACAAGAAAGGCTTGATGAGTGTGCTAAAAGATTCAATATTTTTGCGCCCCTTGTGAACTTAGCAATGAACGTGGTCATTTAAGTCTCCAATGCAAATTGTTTCAAGATCGAACCGTGTCCAAATATTGTGATGAATTGATTCCCCTTGAGCGTCATAATGAACTTAGTTTGCTTTTGGGGTATGAAGAAATGAAACGTATAACTGAAGGTATTCCAAAATTTAATCTTAATAGATTTCTTGATTTTGATTTAGAGAAGATTTATATGTTTTGTGTGGAGAATTGCATTGAAAATCCTTATATTGCCAATTACCTAAAGAAAAGAAAGCAAATAGAAGACGATGAGAATACTAATGAAAGGGAAGAGACTTCCCAATATCCTCCTATTATTTCTTATGATGAATCAGGTAACGAGGAGGAGCTTTCTATTCAACCAATCTCATCAATAAGGAGCTCAAAAAGGAAGGTTGAACCCCCACATAATGTCAGGAAGAAAAAGAAAAGAAGGAGCAACGAAGGTAAAAAGGTATCCCTCCCAAATGATGTTGCTCCTACTACTCATTGTGATGATGATAATTGCTTTACTATTGGTGCTATCCATCTTTTTAATGATGAGAGTGATTATGCTTATGATATGAAAGGGGCCAAGCTTGGGGAAGCTATGTTTGATGAGGATGAAATATTTGAGAATATATTTGCTGGAATTAATGTTTGTCCCAAGCTTGGGGAAGCTATGTTTGATGAATATGATATTTTTGTCCCCCAAGTTTTGATGAGCATATTTATTTTGATGATAGCATGCCTCCTATTTATGATGATTATATTGATGAAAGTAGGTTTGGAAGAGTGTCAACTTTAGGAAGTAGTGATCCCACTATTTTGGAGGATGTTGAATCTTATTGTGATGAACATGAAAGTGGATTTGGAAGAGTGTCAACTTTATTTAGTGATGATTCCACTATTTTGGAAGAGGTTCCAATTGATTATGAGAACAAAGTTGCTATCTATGATGATTATTGTGATGACTTGTATGCTATTAAGAATAATGATAACCATGAAACTTTTCATCATGATTTTAGTTTTCAATTGGGCTATGCCTCACATGATAATTATTTTGTTGAGTTTTCTCCCACTACTATTCATGAGAAGAAATTTGCTTATGTGGAGAGTAGTAAATTTTCTATGCAAGTAGATCATGAAAAGAATGCTTTATGTGCTGGTTATATTATTGAATTCATTCATGATGCTACTGAAAATTATTTTGAGGGAGGAATATATGCTTGTAGGAATTGCAATAATGTCAAGTTTCCTCTCTATGTGCTTCAAGTTTTGCAGCTATGCTTGTTTTACCTTCCTATGATAGTTGATTATTGTTCCCATAAGTTGTTTGCTCACAAAACCCCTATGCATAGGAAGAGGGTTAGGCTTAAATGTGCTAGTCATATGCTTCATGATGCTCCCGTTATGTTTCAATTCTTATCTTTTATGTGAGCATCATTGCCATCATCATGCCTATCTAGAAAGGCATTAAAGAAAAGCGCTTGTTGGGAGACAACCCAATATTTATCCTTACTGTTTTTGTGTGTTAACATGATTATTCTACTGTAGTAATCATGTTTTATATCTATTGTTTCAATAAAGTGCCAAGTAAGACCTTTAGGATAGCCTACGGTGATAGTTGCGTTGATCCTGCTGAAAATCAGAAACTTTTGCACCCAGTAAATTAGTTTTGTTAATTCACATAAACGTTCTTCTGATCTGATTCTTTTTGCTATAGATTGGTACAATAATTGCTCAGGACTTCCTAATTTGGTAGGAGTTTTGGAGTTGCATAAGTATACGTTTGATACAGATTACTACAGACTATTCTATTTTTGACAGATTCTGTTTTTCATGTGTTGTTTGCTTATTTTGATGCATCTATGGCTAGTATTAAGTGGTATGAACCATAGATAAGTTGGAGCACTGTAGATATTACACACATATGAATTTAAAATGAGTTCATTACAGTACCTAAGTGGTGGTTTTATTTTCTAACGGAGCTTACGAGTTTTCTGTTGGGTTTTGTGTTGTGGAGTTTTCAAGTTTTGGGTAAAGATTTGATGGATTATGGAATAAGGAGTGGCAAGAGCCTAAGCTTGGGGATGCCCAAGGCACCCCAAGGTAATATTCAAGGACAACCAAGATCCTAAGCTTGGGGATGCTCCGGAAGGCATCCCCTCTTTCGTCTTCGTTCATCGGTAACTTTACTTGGAGCTATATTTTTATTCACCACATGACATGTGTTTTGCTTGGAGCGTCATTTTATTTTGTTAGTATTTGCTTGCTGTTATTTATAATAATGTTTTGCATCTCTAGTTTCAATAAAAAAGTCAAGGATAGCCTTTGCCATGCTTATTTTGCTAGTATACATGTTGCTGTTTGAAAACAGAAAGTTTACCGCTGTTGCAAAAATTCCCTAGAAAATTCAGAGAATGATATAATATTGAAACTTTTTGCATAATGAGCTCTGATAAATTTACTACAGTAGGAATTTTATTTCATAATTTTTGGAGTTAGGGAAGTATAGATACTCTT
This sequence comes from Triticum aestivum, assembly GCF_018294505.1. NCBI lineage: Eukaryota > Viridiplantae > Streptophyta > Magnoliopsida > Poales > Poaceae > Triticum > Triticum aestivum. The sequence continues at coordinate 558,612,216 of NC_057801.1, forward strand.
GCATTCTTTACAGACTATACTGTTTTGGCAGATTGCTGTTATGTTTGCATTGTTTGCATATGTTTGCTTGTTTAATGATTCTATTTGAGGATAGGAGTATTAAATATGCAGAGACATTTAGTATGAAATGTTGAATAATAATTTTAGTGATTTGTTACAGTAGAAAATGATAAGGTTTTGCATTGGTTTATACTAACCTATCTCACGAGTTCTTGTTGAGTTTGTTGTGGATGAAGCCTTTGAAAAATAGAGAAACCATGATATGAGAGGAAATAAGGAGACACAAAAGTTCAATCTTGGGGATGCCCAAGGCACCCCAAGATAATATTTCAAGAAGTCTCAAGCATCTAAGCTTGGGGATGCCCCGTTAGGCATCCCACCTTTCTTCTTCAACAATTACCGGTTAGTATCGGTTGAGCCTAAGTTTTTGCTTCTTCACATGAGTTGTGCTATCCTTGCATTGTCATTTTATTTTGTTTTGCTTGTTGTTTGAATACAGTACTAAGATCTGAAATTCTTTAATGAGAGAGAGTCTTCACATAGCTACATAATTATTTAGCTACTCATTGATCTTCACTTATATCCTATGAATAAATTGTTGAATGAGTTGATTGTCATAAATCTGAAATTATATATGTTTCATTTGCTTATCCCATGGGGAGTAATGACTTCACATCTAAGAAGTAGAGGTTGTAAATTTATTGAAGGTTAGCAAGCATTGTATTGGTCATTTGAACAATTCATGAAAGAATATTGAAGGAAGAGAGGTTTCATATATAGATACACTATCCTAGACATCTTTTATAATTGGGAGCACTCATTAAGTATGACATGCTAAAGAGTTGATATTGGACAAGGAAGACAATGTAATGGTTTATGTTTTCCGACATCTCAGTTAAAGTATATTGTCATGGATCTTTCAAACATGTTGAGCTTGCCTTTCCCCCTCATGCTAGACAAAATTCCTTGCACCAAGTAGAGATACTACTTGTGCTTCCAAATATCCTTAAAACCCAGTTTTGCCATGAGAGTCCACCATACCTACCTATGGATTGAGTAAGATCCTTCAAGTAAGTTGTCATCGGTGCAAGCAATAAAAATTTCTCTCTAAATATGTATGATCTTTTGATGTGGAGAAAATAGCTTTATACGATCTCTTGTTATGGAAGCAATAAAAGCGACAGACTGCATAATAAAGGTCCATATACAAGTGGCAATATAAAGTGACGTTCATTCACATTAAGATTTTGTGCATCCAACCCTAAAAGCACATGACAACCTCTGCTTCCCTCTGCGAAGGGCCTATCTTTTACTTTATGTCTTTTACTCTATGCAAGAGTCAAGGTGATCTTCACCTTTCGCTTTTTCGTTTTATCCTTTGGCAAGCACTTTGTGTTGGGGTGATCCTGATATATATATCCAATTGGATGTAAGTTAGCATGAACTATTATTGTTGACATCACCCAAAGGTGAATACGTTGGGAGGCAACACTATAAGCCCCTATCTTTCTCAGTGTCCGATTGAAACTCCATAACCATTAGTATTGCGTGAGTGTTAGAAATTGTAGAAGACTATATGATAGTTGAGTATGTGGAGTTTGTTATTCCTGAAAATAAGATGAATTACAATTGTTTGATGACTGAAAATGAAGTTTGCTAGTTTTCAAGAAAGTTTATGGTCTATGATTTGACATGTGAATTGCTTGTTACTTTATCGTGAGAAGTTTTATGAGATGAACTACTGTTATGACATATTTTCATGCTAGAAAAGGTGATTGAAATTATCATTGATCAAACTTGTGCACCTTCTAGCATTCACATTTCATAAATTCTTTCTTTATCATTTACCTACTCAAGGACGAGTAGGAATTAAGCTTGGGGATGCTGATACGTCTCCAACGTATCTATAATTTATGAAGCATTCATGCTATTTTATTATCTGTTTTGAATGATTATGGGCTTTATTATTCACTTCTATATTACTTTTGGGACTAACCTACTAACCGGAGGCCCAGCCCATATTGATGTTTTATTGTATGTTTCAGTTTTTCGAAGAAAAGGAATATCAAACGGAGTCCAAAAGGAATGAAACCTTCGACAGCGTGATTTTTTGGAAGAATATGATCCTAGAGCCTTGGAGTTCACGTCAGAAGATACTCGAGGCAGACACAAGATAGGAGGGCCCCCCTGTAGGGCACGCCCCCCTGTCTCGTGGGCCCCTCGAGCACCTCCCAACTGACTTCCTTCGCCTATATAAGCCTACGTACCCTAAAATCATCGAATATCAAGATAGATCGGGAGTTCCGCCGCTGCAAGCCTCTGTAGCCACCAAAAACCTCTCGGGATCCTGTTCCGGGACCCTATCGGAGGGGGAATCCATCACCGGTGGCCATCTTCATCATCCTAGCGCTCTCCATGACAAGGAGGGAATAGTTCACCCTCGGGGCTAAGGGTATGTACCAGTAGCTATGTGTTTGATCTCTCTCTCTCTCTCGTGTTCTCGACTTCACACGATCTTGATGTATCACGAGCTTTGTTATTATAGTTGGATCTTATGATGTTTCTCCCCCTCTACTCTCTTGTGATGAATTGAGTTTCCCTCTTGAAGTTATCTTATTGGATTGAGTCTTTATTTGAGAACACTTGATGTATGTCTTGTCGTGTTTATCTGTGGTGACAATGGGATATCACGTGCCGCTTGATGTATGGTTTGATGACCAACTTGGGGGTTCTGCACATGAACCTATGCATAGGGGTTGGCACACGTTTTCTTGACTCTCCGGTAGGAACTTTGGGGCACTCTTTGAAGTACTTTGTGTTGGTTGGATGAATCTGAGATTGTGTGATGCTTATCGTATAATCATGTCCACGGATACTTGAGGTGACAATGGAGTATCTAGGTGACATTAGGGTTTTGGTTGATTTGTGTTTTAAGGTGTTATTCTAGTACGAACTCTTGAATAGATCGATCTGAAAGAATAACTTTGAGGTGGTTTCGTACCCTACCATAATCTCTATGTTTGTTCTCTGCTATTAGTGGCTTTGGAGTGACTCTTTGTTGCCTGTTGAGGGATTGTTATATGATCTATCTATGTTATTATTGTTGAGAGAACTTGCACTAGTGAAAGTATGAACCCTATGCCTTGTTTCCTATCATTGCAATACCGTTTACGCTCACTTTTATCATTAGTTACCTTGCTATTTTTATATTTTCAGATTACAAATACCTATATCTACTATCCATATTGCACTTGTATCACCATCACTTCGCCGAACTAGTGCACCTATAAAATTTACCATTTTATTGGGTGTGTTGGAGAGACTCTTTGTTATTTGGTTGCAGGGTTGTTTGAGAGAGACCATCTTCATCCTACGCCTTCTACGGATTGATAAACCTTAGGTCATCTACTTAGGGAAATTTTCTACTATCCTACAAACATGTGCACTTGCAGGCCCAACAACGTCTACAAGAAGAAGGTTGTGTAGTAGACATCATTTCCCGACACAAAGGAGCCGCACACCCCCTATGCTTCACCGATGAGGTAATGGAGCACCAGTTCCCAAAAGGGTTTAAACCCGTGAACATTGAATCATACGATGGCACAACTGATCCTTGAGTATGGATTGAAGACTTTCTTCTCCACATTCACATGGCCCATGGTGATGACTTACATGCCATCAAGTACCCCCCCCCCAAAAAAAACTTAAGGGACCAGCACGGCATTGGCTGAACAGCCTTCTAGAAAAATCTATTGGAAGCTGGAAAGACCTGGAGGGTGCCTTTAGAGACAACTTCCAGGGCACTTATATCCGGCCTCCGAACACCGATGACCTCAGTCACATAGTCCAGCAGCCCGGAGAGTCAGCCAGAAAATTCTGGACCCGGTTCCTAATAAAAAAGAACCAAATTGTTGATTGTCCGGATGCTGAGGCTCTAGCAGCCTTTAAACACAGCATCCGCGACAAATGACTTGCCCGACACCTCGGCCAAGAAAAGCCGAAGTCCATGGCAGCCCTCACATCACTCATGACCCGCTTTTGCGCAGGCAAAGATAGCTGGCTTGCCCGTAGAAGCAACAGTACCAGCGATCCTGGCACTTCCAAAGCAAGGAACAGAAACGGCAGGCTGCGATGCAACAAACACAAGCGTCGGAGCAACACTGACAATGTCGAAGACACGGCGGTCAACGCCGGATTCAGTGGCTCCAAGCCCGATTAGCGGAAGAGGCCATTCAAAATAAACAAAGATGGTTCATCTAGCCTGGACCGAATACTCAATCGACCTTGCCAGATTCACGGCACCCCTGACAAGCCTGCCAACCATACCAACAGAAGTTGTTGTGTCTTTAAACAGGCCAGTAAGTTAAACACCGAGCACATGGGGAAAGGGTCGCCCAGCAAGGATGCTGACGAGGAGCCTCGCCCACCGAACACAAGGGGACAAAAGAAATTTCCCCCCGAGGTCAAGACGGTGAACATGATACACACTATTCACATCCCCAAAAGGGAGCGCAAGCGCGCGTTAAGAAATGTATATGCGATAGAGCCAGTCACCCCAAAATTCAACCCATGGTCAGCATGCCCGATCACTTTTGATCGCAGGGACCATCCGACCAGTATCCGTCATGGAGGTTCAGCCGCATTGGTCCTCGACCCAATTATCGATGGATTCCACCTCATGAGAGTCCTCATGGATGGTGGCAGCAGTCTTAACCTGCTCTATCAAGACACAGTCTGGAAAATGGTATTGACTCATTAAGAATCACACCCACCAAAACTACCTTTAAAGGAGTAATACCTGCAGTAGAGGCCCGCTGCACGGGCTCAATCACATTGGAGGTCGTCTTTGGTTCACCGGACAACTTCCAAAGAGAAGACTTGATCTTCGACATCGTCCCTTTCCGCAGTGGCTATCATGCACTGCTCGAACGAACTGCGTTTTCCCACTTCAATGCGGTCCCGCACTATGCTTATCTAAAACTCAACATGCCAGGACCACGCGGTGTTATAACAGTCTATGGAAACATGGATCGCTCCCTCCCACAGAGGAACACACCGCGGCCCTTGCAGCAGAAGTGCAGGTCGGCCTTATCAAGCCGAATTCCACATCGACAGTCAAGCCCTCGGACCCTGTCAAACGAGTCCGGACTACCCTGCAAAATGATAGTCCAGCTCGTCAGGAGCTCGATTAGCAATCCGGCCTCTGTCTTCGCCCCAACAAAACAGCGGCGTATGTACCGCATGCATATAACTACGCACTAAAAATACCATGGGCGACGATGGAGGCATATCAAGGATAAAGTCCACAATACGGCTCAACCGTACCTGGACCCCCATCTATCTTTTTCTTAACTTCATTTTTTTTCCTTTTCAGGTTTCTTGCAACCCACATCACCTTTTTATGGTGTCAAGGGCCCTTTTGTCGGCCCCTTATGAAAACCTATTCATTAATCCTCTCAAAGGATCACACACCAAGGCGAAAAGCGGCACAGAGTACGGCGGAGTACCTAACGGATCTTTCAAAGATCACCTCTTCCCCTTTTAGTACATGTACACTGCTTTCCCTATCTCTCGGCATGTAAAATAGCCTTGATGCTTATAGCATTATCTATACAAATAGGTTTTGACATATCAATCAGACTATAATGGAAATAGTTTTTCACCCACACTATTCATTACTAGCTTATTTCCTAAATCTGTATTCCTTCCTCTCTTCTGTCTGATTATCATGTACACCTCGGCATGACCTAAATTGCCAGGGGCTCCATTCAGCCACGTACAATTATTAAATATACCATAAGTCTGAACATTTTTACAGTACAATTCGGCGTCCCGAATCTAGCATTATATGCATCGGCTCCGAATCATGTCTTGGGTCAATAATTGGGTTGCCCGGCTCCTATGGTTACTACCTTGCATTTTGATTGTTCGGCTAAGGAAGTAAAGGAAGAACTACTGTGATTGTGTTTCTGGTTAGCCAGATAAACACCTCAGTAGAGAAAGCCAAAAGCTGACTGTCATGATGCGGCGAGAGCTGGTCAGCTATTCGGTGACTCAGTACAAATCTCTTGCAATTTTTTCCATGTCACGCGAAGGACTGGTTTTTACCTGGTCAGGTGTCTACAACACCCAAGTTCGGATCACCGAACAATACTAGGGGTTGCGCCTACAATCTTATTGTCAAACTCCTATGGCTAAGTGAGAGTGATAAAGCTGCATAGTTTGATTGCCTGGTTCGCCGCACTAGCACCTCCTTCAAGGACCAAGTCGTTGGGTTAAGTGTGTTTTTGTGCTGTTCCGAACACCAACGTAGTATCTACGTGAGGGGTTGAAGCCGACGACTGGTCAACTCTCAGATTTAATAAAACGACCGCAACTGAGGATAAATAATTTCAGATGGAACAATACTAAAATTATACAAACGCCTTGTTTTCATTATACAAAGTTTGGGCAGCACAGATACACTCATTCAAAAATGATGTCCTTCGAACACAGGCCCTCTATAATACGGGATCCTTCAAGGACGTTGTTGAAGTATCGCTCCGGCGTACGATGCTCCTTGCCCGCGGGCGGTCCCTCGGTTGCAAGACTGGTGGCATTCATCTTCGCCCACTGCACCTTGACACGGGCGAAGGCCATCCGGGCACCTTCGATACAGACTGACTGCTTTATAGCATCAAGCCATGGGCAGGCATCAACTAGCCGATTTACAAGTCCAAAGTAGCTACTAAGTATGGGTTTTGCTGGCCAAAGACGGACTATGACATCCTTCATGGACAGTTCGGCCACCCTATGTAGCTCGCTCAGCTGTTTCAGCTGATCACTGAGGGGCATAGGATGCTCTGGTGCAAGGTACTGTGACCAGAATAGCTTCTCTGTTGAGCTCCCCTCTTCGGCTCGGAAGAAATCTATAGCATCTACAATACTTCAGGACAGATCCGTGAAGGCTCCTGGAGAACTTCAAGTACGTGTCAGTAAGGTGTACTTTATCCTTACGAATTTGCTCTACATATTAAAGGCCTTACCGGCCGCGATCTGCTTGGCTTCTTGGATCTCCTGACAGGCGCCTTGGGCTTCAACCCGGCCTCCTTTGCACTTTCGAGCGCCGTAACAAGTTCGGAGTCTCGATCCAACACCTTGCACTCCAAAGACTCACATTTGCTAATAGCATCTGTGAGCTCTTGTTGGACTTCATCCAACCTTGCTTCATGTTTCCAGCGGGCGGCTCGCTCCTCGTCCGCTTCCTTCTTGGCCTCAGCCAGAGCACTCTTGAGGGCCTCGACCTCAGACATGTCACCTATGAGCGTAATCATAAAGCTCATTTAGATAACAAATTGGAACTCATATCATTTCAGATATGCTTCGGTATCACATACCTTGTTTTGCCTCCAACTTCCGCTTTAGTTCGGAGACTTCGGCAGCATGCGAGGTTGCTGCTAGCTTTGCAGCATGTTCATCCAAGGAGACATATATGTTAGTTCCTATGAAGTGTTATTCGATCCTCTGTTCGGCCTTTCTTCGCGAACGCCGAACAGAGTCTCAGGGGCTACTATCTATACACAGGCATTCCTTTTGCAAATAGCCAAAAATTATATTATGTCACATACCTCAAAGCCTGTTAAAATGCTGGTATAAGCTTCGTCCAATCTGCTCTTAGCGGACCGAACCTTTGCAACCACCGTACCCATAAGGGAACGGTGTTCCTCCACAATGGAAGCACTCTGAAGCGCTTCCACTAGAGTGTCCGACGCCTCCGGATTGATAGTAGGACGCCGGTGGAGATGTCACACCCCCTTCTCCCGAAGGAGGCTGCTGGCCCAATTCCGGAGCCATGTGGGTCTCCGGAATAATATTGGGTTGAGGGTCGAATTGAGCATGGCCCCCGTCGCCGGTCTCTATGGGGGTCGATTTCCCCCTCTCTTCGGCGCCAGAGGTATTACCCTCCGTCGCCACCTTCACGGCCTCCTGCACCTCCCTGTGACTTGGAGAGGTTCTTCAGGACAACACTTTGGTGTTGTTTGTAGCGGTGGGTGGCGAGACCTGTGGAGGTGAATCGCTTGCCATCGTGTTCGGCCCCAGCGAGTTCCCAGATGACGACGATCGTTGGGGAGATCGTGAGCCGGACTGCAATGCGCAATTTAGTGTGTTAAAATAATAAGGCACAAATTTGGATATATGTACGGTGTCTTCGGATACTTACGATCTGGCCAAGGGCTTCGGCCTGGGGTGCCACCCAGGGATGGCATCGACATCCGCTTCGGAATCATCCGAAAGGGAGGGTTTCCCCTTCTTGGTTGCCTCCGCCTCTAGATCTGCGGAAGCCGCCCTTTTCTTCTTTCCCCCCTTGTGGGGAGAATTGCTCTCTTCCTCCTCTACATCTTCGTCATGAGAGGAGGAGGTCTCGGTATCTTCAGACATAACATCCCAAGTTCCCTTACGACGGAGGCTGCCTCTGGCCTCCTTGCCTTTCTTCTTGGCCTTCTTCTCTGGCGCCTAATACAGCGTCCAAACCAGCATCTTCATCAACAAAGGGATAGCTGGGTCTTCGGGAAACGGAGTTGGACATTTGATTTGCTCCGCCTTCTTTGTCCAGCCCTATGGGAGTAATGGAAAGTTCAATATACTCCTCGGATTTGCAAATTAAAGTCATCCTAAAACTTATGGGAGTAGCCAGACGAGCGCAATCGAGGCCGCGGTCTTCGGTCATTTCTGGCCACGACTTTTGAGCCTTGAAGAGCAGCTTCCATATGTCTTCCTGCGTCGTGCCAAAGAACCTCTGCAGGGTCCGAGGATCGTCCTGGTCGAATTCCCACATATGTTGGGTCCGGCGTTGACAAGGGAGAATCCGGCAAAAAAGCATCACCTGGATCACGCTGGCAAGGCTGGTGTTCTTGTTTATCATGCCCTTAACACGGCTCTCCAGCATCGTCAGCTCGTCAGGCGACTCTCAATCTAGGCCCTTACTGAGCCAGGATGTAAGCCGCATTGGGGGCCCGGACTTGAACTCGGGAGCGGCAGCCCATGTGGTATCGTGGGGTTCCGTGATATAGAACCACCCCTGCTGCCGTACCTTGACGGACTCCATGAAGGTTCCCTTTGGCCAGGTGATGTTGGGGAGTTTGCTCACCATGGAGCCGCCGCACTCTGCGTGTTGGCCTTCGACCACCTTCGGCTTCACATTGAAGACCTTGAGCCATAGATCGAAGTGGGGAGGGACGCGGAGGAATGCCTCACACACGACGATAAACGCCGAAAGGTTGAGGAAGGAATTTGGGGCTAGATCATGAAAATCTAACCCATAGTAAAACATAAGACCGCGTACGAAAGGATGGAGGGGAAACCCTAGTCCGTGAAGGAAATGGGGGATGAACACTACGCTCTCATTAGGCTTCGGAGTGGGAATGATTTGCTTTTTACCAAGGAGCCGGTGGATTATATCTGCGGCCAGGTACCCAGCTTCCTAGAGCTCCTTGATGTTCTCCTCTGTAACAAAGGAAGCCATCCACTTGCCCTGCACTCTAGATACAGACATGGATGGGGTGTTTGGTGGCAATGGAAAAGATTGGGACTTGGGCACTGAGCTCGAATGGCGGATGGCTGAGGAGGAAGAAGGCATGGGGTAAACAGACAGATCCTTATCTTCTTATAGAGGCAGTGGATGTCAAGCACCCTCTCACAAGCCTTAAATCTCGCCTATTCCCAAGGGGACGTGTGAACAGCATGGTTGGATTACCCAAACCCCTATTGATGAGAATCTCGTCATAAGGGGACGCGATTTTTGCTTTGACAAGACGTGCCTATGGCCGTGCCACGAAACACGAAGCGAAGGCTGTGAAACGGTTCAGCATAATAACAAGGCCAGGACATAACGCCTCGCTAGAAAATCGCCTATGAACGTGACTTATTTAGTTTCGAATATTTTGCCCTTTCAGCTTAAGGCTGTAATTATTTAACAGAACCGGGTACAACTATTTTGCATGGAGGACTGCATTGGAGTATTCGGAGAAGGAAAGTGCCTTGCAATGCCAAAGACAATCTGCGTGCCGAATACATCATCATTGAAGCCCGGTTCAAGGGCTACTTAGGGAGTCCTAGACTATGGGGTCCTTGGGGAGCCAGCCTATGTGACATGGGCCGAACTGATGGGTCGTGAAGATACGAGACAGAAGGTTTTCTCCCGTGTCCGGATGGGACTCTCCTTTGCGTGGACGGCAAGCTTCGCGTCCGGATAGTTTCCTTCCTCTACAAACCAACTTTGTATAACCCTAGTCACCTCCGGTGCTTAAATAAACCGAAGGGTTTTGTCCTTAGGGGCAATCACAATAATACAGGCTAGACATCTAGGGTTTAGCCATTACAATCTCGAGGTAGATCAACTCTTGTAACCCCTATATTCATCAAAGTCAATCAAGCAGGAAGTAGGGTATTACCACCATTAAGAGGGCCCGAACCTGGGTAAACATCGTGTCCCCTGCCTCCTAATACCTTTGATCCTTAGATGCATAGTTCGGGACCCCCTACCTGAGATCTGCCAGTTTTGACACCGACAGACGCGCTTCCCCGAATTAACGCTGTGAAACGCTCGACTTGTATAGAAGGTGCTCGGATGGCCTTCGCCCGCGTCAAGGTTCAATGGGCAAAGATGAAGGCCACCAAAATTGCAACTGTAAGGCCGCCTGAGGGCAAGGACCACCGGAGGCCAGAGAGGTACTTCAGCAAGGTCCTCGAGGGAGCCCGCATTGTAGAGGCTCAGTGCTCAAAAGATATCATATTTGAGTGGTGGAGTTTGGTTTGCAAAGACCATGTAAGGAACTCATCATGTGAAACATTTATGCTTGTGCTTTATGATATTGTTAGTTTATCCTCCTGTTTGGCCATTTATTTTATAATTTTGAAATTTTACCAGTCGTCGGCTTCTGCCCCCATGTAAATATTACAGGGGTGTTCGGGAACATGTGTCCGCACTTTATCCAATGTCTTGGTCCTATATAGGAGGCGTCTTGCAAGATGAACAAGGCAATCAGACTATGCGGCTTTTTCACTTTCAGTTAGCCATAAGAGTCCATTGGTGGGGCTAGGTATTAGCCCATGTTGCATGAAAACATGGCTGGTCAAAACCCAGCCCCTCGTATAACACGGCATAAATCGCAAAAGATTTGTAGTATAACACTAAGTCACCGGATCACCGACCCGCTCTCGCATATCATGACAATCAGTTTTCGGCTTTCTCTACTCAGATATTTAACCGGGCAAACCAGAAATACAATCACAGTAGTTCTCCCTTTACTACCTTAGTCGAACTTGCAGAATGTAAGGTGGCAAACACATGAGCCGGGCAACCCAACTATAGACCAAAGGCATGATTCGGAGTCGATGCATATAGTGCAATATCCAGGATGTTGAAGAGTTCCCTAGAGGTGTTCGAACTTTGAGAATTTGCAGGGCCAAATACAGCCCCTGGCATGAAAGTCGTGCCAAAGCACATATGTCAATCGAAGCAAGGAGGGAATACGGGTAACAAGATAAAATAAGATCCCAACACAAAGGTGGTGTTTGTTTCCTTTATATCCTTATCAATATGTCGAGGCGTGTTTCGACAGACAATGCCACTAATATTAAGGTCATGTTACATACCTAAAAAATGTTTACAGAAGGGAAAGTCTAACATAGGTCTAAAAATAGTGGTTCAAAGACTCCAGTAATGCCCTGTCGCACGTCTGCGCCATCTCTCCTTAGTAACAATTCCTTTAATAGGAGTATTTGATGGTTGGTCATACAGATGGGAGACATTAGCCTTGAAAGGATCCCTGATGCAACCATACAGCAAAATAGGGCTCTTGATGAACCTGTAACAAAAAAGGGGTATGTAGTCCAAATAGGGTCAAGCCATACTATGGACTATTTACGCAGTGTGCCTCCAGCGCTGCCCAAGGTATTTTGAGTGCGTAGTTATATACGCGCAGTACGTAAGCCGCAATCCTATGGGGTAGTCGGTGGAGGCCAAACTGCTAATCGATGTCCTGATCCGTCAAGTTATCACAGTGAAGCACGGACCGGACTCATTTGCGGATGTTGTTGGATTTAATGTCCGACAAATTATTCGGCTTGATAAGGCCATCATACACCTCGGCTGCAAGGGCCGCGGTGTGTTCTTCAGTACGAAGGGAGCGCTCCATATTTCCATTGACTGTAATAACGCCACGGGGTCCAGGCATATTAAGCTTCAAATAGGCATAGTGCAAGACTGCATTAAAGCAGGAAAAGGCAGTTCGTCCAAGCAGTGCGTGATAACCGCTGCGAAAGGGATGACGTCAAAGATTAATTCTTCACTGTGGAAATTGTCTGGGGAGCCAAATACTACCTCCAGTGTCAGTGAGCCCGTGCAACGGGCCTCCACGCCGGGTATCACACCTTTAAAGGTAGTGTTACTAGGCTTGATTCTTAATGGGTCAATGCCCATCTTGTGGACGGTGTCTTGATAAATCAGGTTGAGACTGCTGCCCCCGTCCATAAGGACTCTAGTGAGGTTGTATCCGTTGATAATTGGATCAAGTACCAGGGCAGCCGAACCCCCGTGACGGATACTGGTTGGGTGATCCCTGCGATCAAAAGTGATCGGGCAGGCTAACCATGGGTTGAACTTTGGGTGACAGGCTCTACGGCGTAGAATACCTTTAGTGCGCGCTTGCGCTCCCTATTGGGAATGTGAGTGACATAGATCATGTTCATTGTTTTCACCTCGGGGGAGAAACTTCTTTTGGCCCCCGGTGTTTGGCTGACGGGGCTCATCATCGTCCTCACTTGGAGGTCCCTTTCCCTTGTGTTTGGTATTTATTTTACTGGCCTGTTTGAAAACCCAACAATTCCTGTTGGTGTGGTTAGCATGCTTATCGGGTGTGCCATGAATCTGACAGGGCCTCTCAAGGATTTTATCCAAACTGGATGGGTCATACCTGTTTCCTTTGAAAGGTTTCTTCCGGTGACCGGATTTAGAACCACTGAATCCGGCATTGACTGCCGTATCATCTGCATCATCATTGTTGCTCCAACGTTTGTTTTTATTGCGACGTGGTTTACCATTGACATCCCTGGCCTCGGAAGTGTCGGGGTCGCCAGAGTTGTTGCTTCTACCAGCCAACCAGCTATCTTCACCCACACAGAAGCAGGTCATAAGTGTAGTTAAAGATGTCATGGTCTTCGGCTTCTCTTGCCCGAGGTGTCGGGCGAGCCATTCGTCTCGGATGCTGTGTTTGAAGGGCGCTAAGGCTTCAGCGTCCATATAGTCCATGATTTAGTTCTTTTTAATTAGGAACTGATTCCAAAGCTTGCGAGCTGATTCGCCTGGTTGCTGGATTATGTGACTCAAGTCATCAGCATCCGGTGGCCGGACATAAGTGCCCTGAAAGTTGGCTCGCAAAGCATCTTCCAAATCTTCTCAGGTTCCAATGGAGTTTTCTGGGAGGCTGTTCAACCAGTGTCGTGCTGGTCCTTTCAGCTTTAGAGGAAGATATTTAATGGCATGGAGGTCATCTCCACGGGCCATGTGAATGTGTAGAAGAAAATCTTCAATCCGGACGGCTGGATCCGTCGTTCCGTCATACTGCTCGATGTTCACGGGTTTAAACCCTTCCGGAAACTGGTGTTGCATTACCTCATCGACAAAGCACATAGGGTGTGCGGCACCCTTGTATTGTGGGACATCACGGCGGAGATCGGATGACATCCGAGTTCGGTTCTGGTCCCGAATATTGTAGTGTTCATCATGCCGGACTTCATAACCGTTATCTTGTGCTGGTGCACGCCCTCTTGATCCATCGATTGATCTGGGCTAACCGGCTTTATTGGCCAGGTCCTGTTGCAAGTCATATGTGTAACCCACAGCTGTTGTACTTTCCTCTTCAGTGCGGGGGTGCGGGCTGGTGTTCGGCTTGATATGCCGCTTTGTTCCATCCACGTGGTAGGCGGTCTGGTTGATCTGCCTGATTGTATTTTGACGGTATTGGCTCGAGGGCTTCGTCGTCAAATTGTGGCAGCAGCTTGCACTTGGGGTAACTTTTGGTAGGTCGCTCATGGCCGTACTCCTAAGCGGCCAGGACCTTGGTCCACCTTTCATTGAGCGTATCATGTTCAGCTTTGAGCTGCTGCTGTTTCTTTTTCAGGCTCCGTGATGTGGTGATGAGTTGTCGCTTGAAGCATTCCTACTTGAGGGGTTCCTCTGGGACGATAAAATCTTCGTCACCGAGGCTAACATCCTCCTCGGAGACTGGCATATAATTGTTGTCTTCCGAATCTTCGTGATCAGCGTGTTCGGGACTATACCGACCCTCCTCCCTCTCATCCTGTTTGGATGTGGGCTCGACGGGGTCTTCGGGATCTTCGGCACTATCTAGGGTGTCATTATCTCTGGTGCCGGTATTGCTATCCTTTGCTCAATGCGATCTTGAGCGGCGCCACTGACATCAACACTTTGGTGGTTCATCACCAGGCTTGTCCTCATCGGGGCTCTGATTATCCTCATCATCCTTTTTATCGGGAGTGTCCACCATGTATACATCATAGGTTGAAGTGGTCGTCCAGCACCCTTTGATGGGTGGCGCTTGGCCTGATTCGGCGTCGTCATCGTCGTCCATACTAGCAATGTCCTCGGACGCGTAGTCCAGCATGTCGGTTAGATCCTCGATAGTGACTATTAAGTGGGTGGTGGGCGGGTCACAAAATTCCCCACTCCCAGCCTCTGGCCCATGCTGAGTGCAGCTCGGAGGCAATGGTTCTGTAATGGCGAGAGATCGCACCAAACCCAGTACTTCATCCAAGGACGAAAGCTGGGTGAGAGCCCGCGGATCTGTAGGGCTAAGTTCGGTGACAAACACCTGATCAGGTTTGATCAACGCAGGCTTTGATAGTTCGGAACCATCATCTAGAGGCGAGTCAAAAACTGCATCTGGGTCTCCGGTCGGAAATTCCATGGTAGAAGAGAGTCCAGCGGGGGTGATCCCTTTGTCCTTAGACGTTGCTACCCGCTCTGGATCTATGACTGAGACAGTTGTGAGTGTCGACCCCTGGACGAGATCTAGGAGCGGATCTGAAGAGCTTCCTTTATGGGGACAAGGGGCGGCAGCCAAGGCTGCGAACCCCTTGAAGACCAGAACTCCTCGAATATCGGCGATGTAGTTCAGGTTTCCAAACCTGATATGGCAGTCGGCGGCATAATTGTCGACCTGCTTGAGGCGGCGGTCGAGTTGGCACGAAGCACAAAGCCGCCGAACACAAAGATCTGTCCGGGGAGAAAGTTTTCCCTAGACGCAGCATCATTGTTGGTGAAGAGGTGAGCCATCAATCCTTCTGCCGACGATACAGTGGAGCTCTCAATGAAAGCACCAATATCGGTGTCAAAACAGCATCTCAGGTAGGGGAGCCCAAGTTGTATGTCTGAGGACCAATGGTAACAATGATGAAAAGGACACAGTGTTTACCTAGGTTCGGGCCCTCTTAATGGAGGTAAAACCCTACTCCTGCTTGATTATATTCAAGGAATAAAGAGATTACAATAGTTGATCTACCTCGAGATCACAATGGCTAAACCCTAGCTTGGCTAGCCTATCAACATTGTGATCCTGCCTTCGATCTAACCCTTCGGTTTATATAAACACCAGAGGGGCTTAGGGTTGTACAAAGTCGGTTTATCAGAAAGGAAATAGTATATCCAAACACCTAAACTTTCCATCCACGAATACGGGAGTCCCCACCGGACACGAGAGGTGGTCTTCTTCTTGTATCTTGACGGCCCACTAGTCCGGCCCATATCAGACAGACCGGACGCCCAAGGACCCCTTGGTCTAGGACTCCCTCAATGAATGACTTCCATCGAAAGAGTACTATACGTGGAGAGGCTGACAGCTGGGTGCACGGCCGCAGCAAGGAAATGCCTCCTTATTACGCGGAAAATAATGATTCCTCCACCTGACAGCAAGGACCCACTGGACGGGCCACCGTATTTCACAAAAAAATGTTTCCCCCTGACTGCTGGGACCCACCAGCTACATCTTCGCACGCAGGGAAGTGCCTGACAGTCGGAACCCACCTAGTTGAAGCATACGTAGCATTGTCATTCTCGTCGTGAACGTGTACGTACATACGATCGGTCTGTCTACAGGCTGCAGCGATGAACCGTGGTCGTGTAAGGAAGGGCCCGTGTCGTAGTATAGGTGTGCACGTGTCGTAGTAGAGGCGCGCACGTAGCATGTCAGTCCCGTTAATATTGTGTACACGTGCATACAGCCAGGGTGCAAGAAAGTAAATATGGCCACGTACATACATACAGGTGGGGTCTCGAACGCCTGCTCGCGCATATGTACGACCAGGGCTCGTGTACATGGCTGGTCGGAATGGAGAAACTGCTCGTCGTGTTCTCGGGAGCCAACCGGCTAGGACGGAACAACCGATCGAAACGAGGCCTAGTGTACCGAAGAATGGAGGAAACGGCCTTGTGTTTGACCGGCCATGGTCAAAATGGGATCCTGTTCATCGGGAGGGGTCTGGCGTACCGTAAACTGGAGGAAACAGACTTCTCTTGGACCTCCTACAGGTCGAAACGGGGTCATGTTGATCGGGGGGTGTGGCATACCGCAAAACGGAGGAAACGGACTTGTGTTGGAGCGCTACGGTCGAAATGGGGGTCATATTCATCGGGAGGGGTGCGGCGGACCGCAAAACAGGACTCCACGGGATACTATTCATCTCCACCGTCGACTGCCTCCACGGACGATTGTTCATCCAACGTCGACCTCCTCCAGCCTCCACCTGCGACTGTTCATCCACGGCATCTCCCCTCCTGCCTCCACCAGCCACTATTCACCCACGGGCTCCTGTTCATCCAGCCTCCACTGCTCCTCCACTGGCTACTGTTCAACCAGCCCTCTCCACGGGGTCCTGTTCAACCACCCCTCCATGGGCTACTGTTCATCCAGCCCTCCACCGGCTACTGTTCAACCAGCCCTCCACGGGGTCCTGTTCATCCATCCCTCCGCGGGGTCCTGTTCATCCACCCCCAACCGGCTCGATCGATTGGGGTCATGTTCATCCAGCAGCAACGACCTCTACTATCACGGGTTCCTGTTCATCCAACCCCCCACCGGGAACTGTTCATCCAACCCCCCCCCCCAACAACACTCACTGTTCATCAAGGGAAGGAGGCAGCAGGTTCGATCGGCTTCGGTTAGCAGCAGTAGCGAAGGAATCACTCGAGTTCAGTTAACAGCAAGGGATAGATCGGTATTAAGTAGCATAGCTAGTGCAATCACTCGGGTTTAGTTAGAGCCCAACGCCTCGCTCGGGTTCAATTAGAGTGCAACGCCTCGCACACACGCGCGTACATGTACGAGAGAAACGCGCAAACCTCCATGCATTGCTCGGCCCCTACCACCCACCGTAACCGAGAACTTGATACGTCTCCATCGTATCTATAATTTTTTATTGTTCCATGCCAATATTCTACAACTTTTACATACTTTTGGCAACTTTTTATACTATTTTTGGGACTAACATATTGATCCAGTGCCCAGTGCCAGTTCCTGTGTGTTGCATGTTTTTTCTTTCACAAAAAATCCATATCAAACGGAGTCCAAACGCAATAAAAACTAACGAAGATTTTTTTGGAATATATGTGATTTTTGGGAAAAAGAATCAACGTGAGACGATGCTCGAGGAGTCCACGAGGTAGGGGTGCGCCCTAGGGGGTAGGGCGTGCCCCTGACCCTCATGGCCACTCCGTAATGCGGTTGGGGCCCTTCTTTCGCCGCAAGAAAGCTAATATCCAGATAGAAATCGTGTTAAAATTTCAGCCCAATCGGAGTTACGGACCTCCGAGAATTTAAGAAATGGTGAAAGGTCAGAATCTGGAAGCGCAGAAACAGAAGGAAACAGAGAGAGAGAGAGAGAGAGAGAGAGAGAGAGAGAGAGAGAGAGAGAGAGATCCAATCTCGAATGGGCTCACGCCCCTCCTCCGCCATGGAAGCCAAGGACCAGAGGGGAAACCCATCTCCCATCTAGGGGGGAGGTCTAGGAAGAAGAAGAAGAAGAAGAAGAAGAAGAAGAAGAAGAAGAAGAAGAAGAAGGGGGGTCTCTCCCCCTCTCTCCCGGTGGCGCCGGAATGCTGCAGGGGCCATCATCGCGACAACGATCTACACCAACAACTTCATTGCCGGCATCACCAACTCTTCCCCCCTCTATGCAGCGATGTAACACCTCTTCTACCCGCTGTAATCTCTACTTAAACATGGTGCTCAATGTTATACATTATTTCCCAATGATGTATGGCTATCCTATGATGTTTGAGTAGACCCGTTTTGTCCTATGGGTTAATTGATGATCATGATTGGTTTGAGTTGCATGTTTTATTATTGGTGTTGTCCTATGGTGCTCTCTGTGTCGCGCAAGTGTGAGGGATCCCTGCTATAGGTTTTGCAATATGTTCATGGTTTGCTTATTGTCTACGCTACGTGAGTGATGGAAACACAAACACGGATAATTGGGTTATGGCGTATGGGAATAAAGAGGACTTGATACTTTAATGCTATGGTTGGGTTTTATCTTAATGATCTTTAGTAGTTGTGGATGCTTGCTAGAGTTACAATCATAAGTGCATATGATCCAAGAAGAGAAAGTATGTTAGCTTATGTCTCTCCCTCATATAAAATTGCAATAATGATTACCGGTCTAGTTATCGATTGCCTAGGGACAAATAACTTTCTTGTGACAAAAAGATCTCTACTAAAACTAACTTAGTTGTGTCTTTATCTAAACAGCCCCTATCTTTTATTTACGTGCTCTTTATTATCTTGTAAACCTATCCTATCACACCTACAAAGTACTTCTAGTTTCATACTTGTTCTAGGTAAAGTGAACCTTAAGCGTGCGTAGAGTTGTATCGGTGGTCGGTAGAACTTGAGGTAATATTTGTTCTACCTTTAGCTCCTCATTGGGTTCGACACTCTTATTTATCGAAAGAGGCTACAATTGATCCCCTATACTTGTGGGTTATCAAGACCTTTTCTGGCGCCGTTGCCAGGGAACAATAGCGTGGGGTGAATATTCTCGTGTGTGCTTGTTTGCTTTATCACTAAGTAGTTTTTATTTTCTGGTCTAAGTTGTTTTCTATCTTTAGTTATGGGTAGGAAACGCAAAATACCAAAAAATTAGGTGTACTTGCTACTCATGGAGTGGGGAACCTCCTAAAACCCTCGATGCTCATTATGTGAAAGATATTATGCACTACTTTAATAATCCTCAGAAAACCCCATTCAATTATGTAATGGGAGACACGTTGGATCAACGTGAATACTTTATGGATTATCGCTTGACTCAAAAAGGGAAACTGTTATGGGATCAAATTCATATGTTGCATTGGTATGCTTGGGAGTTTGGCTTGAGATATGATTATACTTGTTGCTCTAGGATGAAGGCTCCACACCTTCCCTTTTCATGCAAATTTAATGATAATGAAACCTTGGCTTCTTATGCTAATGGTATATATGATTACTATGATGTGGAATGAATAGAAGAATTTGTTGCTTTTATGGGTGCTTATGAAATTGAATCTTTCTTTAAGTATGAAGCTTTTGATGATGATATTATAGGCCTGAAAGTTTGCTATACTTAAATATTGCTATGAGAATTATGAATACAATGCCGATATTGAAGTCTTTATTGAGAAAGTCTCCGCTGTCCAAGAAGAGATTAATATGTTGCAGGTATCTATGGAAGAAGAATTTGATGAAACTGTGAGCTCATTGGATGAAAGAGATGATGAGGAGAGCGAAGAATAAAAGGAGGAAGAGAGGATTAGCTACCCATGCCCACCTTCTAAGGAGAGTAACCCTCCAACTCATACATTGTTTAATGTCCCTTCGTTATTACCGAAGGATGAATGCTATGATAATTGCTATGATCTCGTTGATTCATTTGAAATATCCCTTTTTGATGAACTTGATAATTGCTATGCTTGTGGCCAAGATGCCAATATGAATTATGCTTATGGAGATGAACTTGCTATAGTTCCTTATGTTAAGAATGAAATTGTTGCTGTTGCACCCACACATGATAGTCCTATTATCTTTTTGAATTATCCAAACTACACTATATCGGAGAAGTTTGTTCTTATTAAGTATTATATTGATGGGTTGCCTTTTACCGTTGCACATGATGATTTTGATGAATATAATATGCATGTGCTTGCTTCTCCTATTTGCAATTATTGTGAGAGAGAGGAACTACATCTCGGCCTCTCTATGTTTCCAATACGATAAAATTGCAAGAAACTGTTTATACTATGCATTGGCCTTTACTTTGTGTGCATGAATTGTTCTTTTATGACATGCCCATGCATAGGAAGAGAGTTAGACTTTGTCATTACATGATATATGTTACTTTGTGCTCACTACTAAATTACAAATTATTGTTAATTAAAATTGGCTTTGATATACCTTGGGATCTGGGTGGATCCATTACTTGAGCACTATATGCCTAGCTTAATGGATTTAAAAAAAGCGCTGACAGGGAGACAACCCGGAAGTTTTAGAGAGTCATTTATTTCTGTTGAGTGCTTTTATAAAGTTTAAAAACAAAAAAAATGAAGTGGGGAACCTAAAAAATTTCAAAAAGAAAAGTGAAAGTAAGAAGGACAAGCATTGTTGAAGTGGGGGAGCTCCCTAAACTTGTTCAGGCTCATGGAAACTTTGCAAATCTTGAATTACAGAAACTTTTTTCAACAAAAATAATTATCCCCTTGTAAAAAAAATTTGTATTATAAAAATAATGTGCCAAGATTTGCCTTTAGGATGATTAGATTGCTTGTTTGGTATGTGTAATGGAAAAACAGAAACTTTGGCTGTAGCGCGTGAATTTACATTTTTTACTGGAAAGTCAAAAGGTTATGAAACTTTTTGCACAGTAATTATATACAAATTGTTTGTTTTTTTTCCTAATTTTTTAGAATTTTTGGAGTTACAGAAGTATGGTAGATGTTCAGGTTGCTACAGACTGTCCTGTTTAAGACAGATTTTGTTTTTGATGCATTGTTTTGCTCATTTTAATGAAACTATCGATTTTATCGGTGGTATAAGACATAGAGAAGTTATAATACAATAGCTACATTACAAAAATAAAATATGAATGAGTTTGCAACAGTACTTAAAGTGGTGATTTGTTTTATTATACTGACGGATCTCATGAGGTTTTTTAAGTTCTGTGTGATTGAAGTTTCAAGTTTTGGGTGAGATCACGATGAATGAAGGAATAAGGAGTGGCCAGATACTAAGCTTGGGGATGCCCGAGCCACCCCAAGGTAATATTCAAGGACTCCCTAGCAACTAAGCTTGGGGATGCCCCGGAAGGCATCCCCTCTTTCTTCTAACGATCATCAGTAATTTTACTTAGAACTATATTTTTATTCCTCACATGATATGCGTAAATCTTGGAGCGTTGTGTGACTTTTATTTTTATTTTAGTAATGCACCATGCTGGTATGAGATAGTCCTTGGTTGATTTGTAGAATGCTTCATGCAGTTCACTTATATCTTTTGAGTATGGCTTTATAGAATGCTTCATGCTCTTCACTTATATCATTTCAAGTTTGGATTGCCTGTTTCTTTACACATAGAAAACCGCCATTTGTAGAATGCTCTTTTGCTTCACTTATATTTGGTATAGCGTGGGCATATCTTTTGTAAAAAGAATTAAACTCTCTTGCTTCACTTATATATATTTAGAGAGATGACAGGAATTGGTCATTCACATGGTTAGTCATAAAATCCTACATAAAACTTGTAGATCACTAAATATGATATGTTTGATTCCTTGCAATAGTTTTGCGATATAAATATGGTGATATTAGAGTCATGCTAGTGAGTAGTTGTGAATTTTAGAAATACTTGTGTTGAGGTTTGTGATTCCCGTAGCATGCATGTATGGTGAACCGTTATGTAACGAAGTTGGAGCATGAGGTATTTATTGATTGCCATCCTTTGTGTGGAGGTCGGGATCGCACGATGGTTAGCTCCTACCAACCCTTCCCCTAGGAGCATGCGCGTAGTACTTTGTTTTGATAGCTAATATAATTTTGCAATAAGTATGTGAGTTCTTTATGACTAATTTTGAGTCCATGGATTATACTCACTCTCACCCTTACATCATTGCTAGCCTATTCGGTACCATGCATTGCCATTTCTCACCTCGAGAGTCGGTGCAAACTTCGCCGGTGCATCCAAACCTCGTGATATGATACGCTCTGTCACACATAAGCCTCCTTATATCTTCCTCAAAACAGCCACCATACCTACCTATCATGGCATTTCCATAGCCATTCTGAGATATATTGCCATGCAACTTCCACCATCATCATATACATGACTTGAACGTTCATTGTCATATTGCTTTGCATGATCGTAAGATAGCTAGCATGATATTTTCATGGCTTGTCCTTTTTTTTGATATCTTTGCTACGCTAGATCATTGCACATCCTGGTACACTGCTAGAGGCATTCATATAGAGTCATATTTTGTTCCAGTATCGAGTTGTAAGTAAATAAAAGTGTGATGATCTTCATTATTAGAGCATTGCCCCATGTGAGGAAAAATAAAAGAGGCCAAGAAGCCAACGAAAAAAGAGGCCAAAGAAGCCAAACAAAAAAAGAAAAGAAAGAAAGAAGAGAAAAAAACAAAAAAAGAGAGAAGGGGCAATGCTACTATTCTTTGCTACTATCCTTTTACCACACTTGTGCTTCAAAGTAGCACCATGTTATTCATAGAGAGAGTATCCTATGTTGTCACTTACATATACTAGTGGGAATTTTTCATTATAGAACTTGGCTTGTATGTTCCGATGATGGGCTTCCTCAAATGCCCAAGGTCTTCATGAGCATGCAAGTTGGATGCACACCCACTTAGTTTTCAGTTTGAGATTTCATACACTTATAGCTCTAGTCATCTGTTGCATGACAATCCCTACTCACTTGCATCAATATCGATTGATGGGCATCTCCATAGCCCATTAATTTGCCTAGTTGATGTGAGACTTTCTCCTTTTTTCGTCTTCTCCAACACCACCATATTCTATTCCACCCATAGTGCTATGTCCATGGCCCATGTTCATGTATTGCATGAAAGTTGAACAAATTTGAGAATACTAAAGTATGAAACAATTGCTTGGCTGAAACCGGGGTTGTACATGATTTGAATATTTTGTGTGATGAAGATGGAGCATAGCCAGACTATATGATTTTGTAGGGATAACTTTTTTGGCCATGTTATTTTGAAAAGGCATGATTGCTTTATTAGTATGCTTGAAGTATTATTGTCTTAATGTCAAATGATAGACTATTGCTTTGAATCACTCGTGTCTTAGTATTCATGCCATGATTAGATTACATGATCAAGATTATGCTAGCTAGCATTCCACATCAAAAATTATCTTTTTTATCATTTACCTACTCGAGGACGAGCGGGAATTAAGCTTCGGGATGCTGATACGTCTTTGTTGTATCTATAATTTTTGATTTTTCCATGCCAATATTCTACAACTTTTACATACTTTTGGGAACTTTTTATACTATTTTTGGGACTAACATATTGATCTAGTGCCCTGTGCTAGTTCCCATTTCTTGCATATTTTTTGTTTCACAGAAAATCCATATCAAACGAAGTCTAAACGCAATAAAAACTTACAGAGAATTTTTTGGAATATATGTGATTTTTGGGAAAAAGAATCAACGCGAGACGATTCCCGAGGAGTCCACAAGGCAGGGGGCGCGTCCAGGGGGTAGGGCGCCCCCCTGACCCTCGTGGTCACTCTAATATTGGAATAGAAATCTTGTTAAAATTTCAGCCTAATCGGAGTTACGGATCTCCGGGAATTTGAGAAAGGGTGAAAGGCCAGAATCTGGAAGCGCAGAAACAGAAGGAAACAAAGAGAGAGATCCAATCTCGGAGGGGCTCCTGCCCCTCTGCCGCCATGTAAGCCAAGGACTAGAGGGGAAACCCTTCTCCCATCTAGGGGGAAGGTCAAGGAAGAATAAAAGGAAGGGGGCTCTCTCCCCCTCTCTCCCGGTGGCGCCGGAACACCGCCGGGGCCATCATCGTGACAACTATCTACACCAACAACTTCACCGCCGTCATCACCAACTCTCCCCCCCCCCTCTATGCAGCGGTGTAACACCTCTTCTACCCGCTGTAATCTCTACTTAAACATGGTGCTCAACACTATCTATTATTTCCCAATGATGTATAACTGTCCTATGATGTTTGAGTAGATCTGTTTTGTCCTATGGGTTAATTGATGATCGTGATTGGTTTGAGTTTCATGTTTTATTTTTGGTGTTGTCCTATGGTGCTCTCCATGTCACGCAAGCGTGGGGGATCCCCGCTGTAGGGTTTGCAATATGTTCATGGTTTGCTTATTGTCTGTGTTGCGTGAGTGATAGAAACACAAACACGGATAAGTGGGTTATGGTGTATGGTAATAAAGAGGAATTGATACTTTAATGCTATGGTTGGGTTTTACCTTAATGATCTTTAGTAGTTGCGGATGCTTGCTAGAGTTCCAATCATAAGTGCATATGATCCAAGAAGAAAAAGTATGTTAGCTTATGCCTCTCCCTCATATAAAATTGCAATAATGATTACCGGTCTGGTTATCGATTTCCTAGGGACAAAAATTTCTTGTGACAAAAAGCTCTCTACTAAAACTAACTTAGTTGTGTCTTTATCTAAACAGCCCCTATCTTTTATTAACGTGCTCTTTATTACCTTGCAAACCTATCCTATCACACCTACAAAGTACTTCTTGTTTCATACTTGTTCTAGGTAAAGTGAACGTTAAGCGTGCGTGGAGTTGTATCTGTGGTCGATAGAACTTGAGGGAATATTTGTTCTACCTTTAGCTCCTCATTGGGTTCGACACTCTTACTTATCTAAAGATGCTACAATTGATCCCCTATACTTGCGGGTTATCAGAACTCCCTGATATTTTCCTCGCCCTCACTTCTACCACGGTTTTTTCCGTCATGGACGGCCCAAGGAATGTCATGCAGCTGCATCTCCGGCCCACCCAGAACGAAAAGCCCATTTTCTGTCATGATTTTTTGTCATAGAAGTAGGAGCCCACCACATCTATGATGATAGCGGGTTTTGTCACAATTATCATCATAGAAGTGTCATAAGCATGACAGAAAAAAATTCGTTCGGCCCAAAATGTCACGGATGTGTCTTTTTTTGTAGTGGAGGGCCCAGAGGTACCTCTCTGATACTCGGAGTGACAAATCCAATCTCGATCTATGCCAACCCAACAAACACCTTCGGAGATACCTGTAGAGCATCTTTATAATCACCCAGTTACGTTGTGACGTTTGATAGCACACAAGGCATTCCTCCGGTATCCGAGAGTTGCATAATCTCATAGTCAAAGGAATATGTATTTGACATGAAGAAAGCAATAGCAATAAAATTGAACAATCAATATGCTAAGCTAACGGATGGTTCTTGTCGATCACATCATTCTCCTAATGATGTGATCCCGTTCATCAAATGACAACACATGTCTATGGTTAGGAAACTTAACCATCTTTGATTAACAAGCTAGTATAGTGGAGGCTTGCTAGGGACACGGTGTTTTGTCTATGTATCCACACATGTATCAAGTTTCCGGTTAATACAATTCTAGCATGAATAATAAACATTTATCATGATATACGGAAATATAAAATAATACTTTTGTATTGCCTCTAGGGCATATTTTCTTCAGTCTCCCACTTGCACTAGAGTCAATAATCTAGTCACATCGGCATGTGATTTAACACCAATAGTTCACATCTTTATGTGATTAATACCCATAGTCACATCACCATGTGACCAACATCCAAAGGGTTTACTAGAGTCAGTAATCTAGTTCACATCGCCATGTGATTAACACCCAAAGAATACTAAGGTGTTATCATGTTTTGCTTGTGAGAGAGGTTTAGTCAACGGGTCTACCACATTCAGATCTGTATGTATTTTGCAAATTTCTATGTCTATAATGCTCTATACGGAGCTACTCTAACTAATTTCTCCCACTTTCAATACATATCCAGATTGAGACTCAAAGTCATCTGGATCGGTGTAAAAGCTTGCATCGACGTAACTCTTTACGACGAACACTTTTATCACCTCCATAACCGAGAAATATTTCCTTAGTCCTCTTAGGTAACTAAGGATAACTTTGACCGATGTATAGTGATCCACTCCTGGATCACTATCGTCCCCCCTTGCTAAACTCATGGCAAGGTATACAACAGGTTTGTTACACAACATGGCATACTTTATAGAACCTACAGCCGAGGCATAGGGAATGACTTTCATTCTCTCTCTATCTTATGCCATGGTTGGGCTTTGAGTCTTACTCAACTCCACACCTTACAATACAGGCTAGAACTCCTTCTTTGACTGATCCATTTTGAACTCCTTCAAAATCTTGTCAAGGTATGTACTCATTGAAAATCTTATCAAGCGTCTTGATCTATCTCTATAGATCTTGATGCCTAATACGTAAGCAGCTTCACTGAGGTCTTTCATTGAAAAATTCTTATTCAAGTATCCTTTTATGCTATACAGAAATTCTATAGCATTTCCATCAGCAATATGTGATCCACATATAATATCAGAAATGCTACAGAGCTCTCATTCACTTTCTTGTAAATACATGCTTCACTGTAAGTCTGTATAAAACCATATGCTTTGATCACCTCATCAAAGTGTATATTCCAACTCCGAGATGCTTGCACCAGTTCATAGATGGATTGCTGGAGCTTGCACACTTTGTTAGCACCTTTAGGATTGACAAAACCTTCTGGTTGCATCATATACATCTCTTCTTTGAGATATCCATTAAGGAATGCAGTTTTGACATCCATTTGCCAGATTTCATAATGTGGAAATTTCTAACATGATTCTGACGGACTTATATGGGTGAGAAAGTCTCATCGTAGTCGACTCCTTGAACTTGTCGAAAACCTTTTGCGACAAGTCGATCTTTGTAGACATTAACATTACCATCAATGTTAGTCTTCTTCTTGAAGATCCATTTATTCTCTATGGCTTGCCGATCATCGGGCAAGTCAACCAAAGTCCACACTTTGTTCTCATACATGGATCCTATCTCAGATTTCATGGCCTCAAGCCATTTATCGGAATCTGGGCTCATCATCACTTCTTCATAGTTCGTAGGTTCATCATGGTCTAGTAACATGGCTTCCAAAAAAGGATTACCGTACCACTCTGGTGCGGAATGTGCTCTAGTTGACCTACGAGGTTCCGTAGTAACTTGATCTGAAGTTTCACGATCATTATCATTAGCTTCCTCTCTAGTTGGTGTAAGCATCACGGGAACGGTTTTCTATGATGAGCTACTTTCCAATTCGAGAGAAGGTACAATTACCTCATCAAGTTCTACTTTCCTCCCACTCACTTCTTTCGAGAGAAACTCCTTCTCTATAAAGGATCCATTCTTAGCAACAAAGATCTTGCCTTCGAATCTGTGGTAGAAGGTGTACCCAGCAGTTTCTTTTGGGTATCCTATGAAGACGCACTTCTCCGATTTGGATTTGAGCTTATCAGGCTGAAGCTTTCTCACATAAGCATCGCAACCCCAAACTTTAAGAAATGACAGCTTAGGTTTATTGCCAAACCACAGTTCATATGTTGTCGTCTCAACGGATTTAGACGGTGCCCTATTTAACGTGAATGCAGTTGTCTCTAATGCATAACCCCAAACCAATAGTGGTAAATCAGTAAGAGACATCATAGATCGCACCATATCCAATAAAGTACAGTTACAACATTCGGACACACCATTACGTTGTGGTGTTCCAGGTGGCGTGAGTTGTGAAACTATTCCACGTTGTTTTAAATGAAGGCCAAATTCGTAACTCAAATATTCACCTTCACGATCGACCGTAGAAACTTTATTTTCTTGTTACAATGGTTCTTCACTTCACTCTAAATTTTTTTTAACCTTTCAAATGTTTCAGACTTGTGTTTCATTAAGTAGATATACCCATATCTTCTCAAATCATCTGTGAAGGTCAGAAAATGACGATACATGCCGCATGCTTCAACACTCATCGGACCGCATATATGTATTATTTCCAATAAGTCATTAGCTCGCTCCATTGTTCCAGAGAACAGAGTTTTAGTCATCTTGCCCATGAGGCATGGTTCGCAAGTATCAAATGATTCATAATCAAGTGATTCCAAAAGCCCATCTACATGGAGTTTCTTCATGCGCTTTATACTAATATGACCTAAACGGCAGTGTCACAAATATGTTGCACTATCATTATCAACTTTGCATATTTTGTCATCAATATTATGAATATGTGTATCACCACGATCGAGATTCAATAAAAATAGACAACTCTTCAAGGGTGCATGACCATAAAAGATATTACTCATATAAATAGAACAACCATTATTCTCTGATTTAAATGAATAACTGTCTCGCACTAAACAAGATCCAGATATAATGTGCATGCTCAACGCTGGCACCAAATAACAATTACTCAGGTCTAAAACTAATCCAAGGTAGATGTAGAGGTAGCGTGCCGACGGTGATCACATTGACCTTGGAACCATTCCCGACGCGCATCATCACCTCGTCCTTAGCCAATCTTCATTTAATCTGTAGCCCCTATTTCAATTTATGGATATGAGCAACCAAACTAGTATCAAATACCCAGGTGCTACTACGAGAATTAGTAAGGTACACATCAATAACATGTATATCAAATATACCTTTGTTCACTTTGCCATCCTTCTTATCCTCCAAATACTTGGGGCAGTTCCGCTTCCAATGACCAGTCCCTTTGCAGTAGAAGCACTTAGTTTCAGGCTTAGGTCCGGATTTGGGCTTATTCCCGGGAGTGGCAACTTGCTTTCCATTCTTCTTGAAGTTCCCCTTCTTTCCTTTGCCTTTTTTCTTGAAACTGGTGGTATTGTTAACCATCAACACTTGATGCTCCTTCTTGATTTCTACCTCAACAGCTTTGAGCATTGCGAAGAGCTCGGGAATTGTCTTATCCATCCCTTGCATATTATAGTTCATCACGAAGCCTTTGTAGCTTGGTGGCAGTGATTGGAGAACTCTGTCAATAACACTATCATCTGCAAGATTAACTCCCAGCTGAGTCATGTGATTATGATACCCAGACATTTTGAGTATGTGTTCACTAACAGAGTTATTCTCCTCCATCTTGCAGCTATAGAACTTGTTGGAGACTTCATATCTCTCAACTCGGGCATTTGCTTCAAATATTAACTTCAACTCCTGGAACATCTCATATGGTACATGACGTTCAAAACGTCTTTGAAGTCCCAATTCTAAGCCGTAAAGCATGGCACACTAAACTATCGAGTAGTCATTAACACGCGAATGCCAGGCATTCACAATGTCTGTAGTTGCTGGAGGGGGTGGCACACCTAGCGGTGCATCAAGGACATAATTATTCTGTGCAGCAATGAGGATAATCCTCAAGTTACGGACCCAGTCTGTGTAGTTGCTACCATCATCTTTCAACTTAGCTTTCTCTAGTACTGAACCGATAGTCACTTTGCTTGCAAGGCTTCTTATGATGTGCATTACCGAGAGGGCCCAGAGATACCTCTCCGATACTCGGAGTGAAAAATCCCAATCTCGATCTATGCCAACCCAACAAACACCTTCGAAGATACATGTAGAGCATCTTTATAATCACCCAGTTACGTTGTGACACTTGATAGCACACAAGGCATTCCTCCGGTATCCGAGAGTTGCATAATCTCATAGTCGAAGGAATATGTATTGGACATGAAGAAAGCAATAGCAATAAAATTAAACGATCAATATGCTAAGCTAACGGATGGGTCTTGTCCATCACATCATTCTCCTAATAATCTCATCCCTCTCATCAAATCACATGTCTATGGTTAGGAAACTTAACCATCTTTGATTAACGAGCTAGTCTAGTAGAGGCTTACTAGGGACACAGTGTTTTGTCTATGTATCCACACATGTATCAGATTTCCGGTTAATACAATTCTAGCATGAATAATAAACATTTATCATGATATAAGGAACTATAAAATAACTACTTTATTATTGCCTCTAGGCCATATTTCCTTCATTATATATGTGCTACATTCACTAAAATTTCAGGTTTTAAGCACTCAACTATGGCAATTTGTCGTTGATACATATGACAACTTACAACTCTTTCGCACTAGGTCATGGCAGAAAAGGACCATGGCATCTTTAGGAATTATTTTCTCTAGACCATGGTAGTTTGAATAACCAAATGCCCAACTATTCCCATGTGTCCCATACAAATTCCAAAAAATGTTGCTCTGTTACAATCATTTTTCCCAAATAAGTTGCCATGTTGTTTATAAATAAAAATGGATGCTTCATAGTTGCCATGACTATCATGGGGTGTTTCTCAAGTTGCCATGGCATTTTTCAGTGAACACCGAAAATCAACATTCCCAAAATTGTTTTTCATAAGAATATATCATGGCATTGTGTGTTTTGGTGTCATAACTTGGGATGATTCATGAAGATAAAAAATATGTGTTTGTTTAATCCTTTTTATGGGTTGGTTCGACACACAAGTTTATGAGTTTAAAGGTGGTTCGGTAATAAAAATCATGGTAATTTTTGTTATTCTCTACCATGTTTTATATATAGTTTTTGCCAAAGTTTTGCCTTGTTTAAGACTGTTAGTTATAGTTCATGACAAAAAAAATTAGAAAGTTTTTCTGAAAACCATGGCATTTTTTGTAATTTGCCACGGCATTTTTATTAAGAGAATGGCATTTTTACTACTAATAGCATGGCATTTTATTATTAAGAGCATGACATTTTAATTTTTGAATCATGGTAATTTATTTTTGTGTGATTGTTTTGACAAAGAAAATACACAATATGGCAACTTTAATTTTTTTATCATGGCATTTTTATTATTAATAGCATAGCATTTTTACTATCAATAGCATGGTTTTAAATAGTAAGAGCATGGCATTTTTAATAGTAGATCATTGGCATTTTCATTATTAATAGCATGATATTTTAGTTTTATTAACAGTGTGACATTTTAATTTTTTGAGAGCATGATATTTTTATTATCAAGTGTTCTGTTTTTTGTTTTCGGTCTTTTGGTAGATTTTTTTTATTTCTGTTTTTTTCCTGATTTTCGTGAGAAAAGTTCATCCAAAGTACTAACATGGGATCTAGTTTGAAAGATCTTGATGTGAGAAATTCAACAATGAAAACGGTTCATGATTTTGGACGCACGGTCCAAGAGATGAAACGTTTTGGAAACCCAAATCTAAAAAAAAACTCACAGGTTGTAACAAGTGACGCCATGCGGTGTGTCACTTTTCAGCACCAAAGAAGGTGAAAATGATATTTACAAAGAGTATCCTTATGGATTTTTTTTAGAAACACCTGTAATTTTATTCATGCTCATAACAATTACAGGTACACTAATTTAGACCTAAGATCCAAGAAAATACAAAGTAACTCCTATGGCTAAGAATTGCAATGAAATCTCTTTAAAACACCTTCTTCACGGTATCAATCTTTGCTCAAAGAAATACTCCAAAGACTTCGATAAAGAGGCTGTAACTGGATTGGAGCAACGATGTTGTCACTCTTTCACATGCATGAACATTACCAATAATGATTTTTGAAAGCGCCTTGAGTCGCCCATCCAAAAAGATGGGAAGCCTTGATCGATGAACGTACTTGGGCCGATAATAATCCCTTAGAAATGCATTCCGTCGAATCACTATATCTTCATCATGATGTTGATATAAGATTTCACCTCCACAAAGAATCAGTACCCCTATGTAGTGATTCGTCGGTACGTGAGCAACGGAGCTAAAGCCCATTTGTAGTGTTGGATTTGCAAGGCCCGTTGTAGATCTACTCTTCAGGACTGGGCGGACCGAGCCCTGATCCGAGACCACGTGGTCGTTGGTGAGGCTGGAAGAGTCCGTGTAAGTGATTTTTGTTTCGCGTACAATGCATACGTGCGACGTGCGAAAATGGTTGGCGACTTCCCCATGGAGCACGTACAGGGTCGCGATACCTCCGGTTTACTTGTTTGTTCTCTGCACAAAGAAGTGCTCGTGTTACACGGCGTAGAGTACTACCACAATGTTGGCCGTGCATGCTTCCACGGCCTGTCGGTCGCCGGTTAGACGGTCGCTGTCTCCCGTAGACATGCGTCCGGTCGATGCGCCGTGGCGTGGTTTTGTCTAAAGTGAACGAAAATAGCGAAGGACCCCTTGACGTGACAAATTGAAGGCCCCCTCCATCGCTCTGTCGTTGATCATGTGTGAACAAGTGCGCACCTTGTTTGGTTATGTAGGCTATGATGATGGCCGCCTAGCTAGATCCGGGCAAGCCGTGGAAACTAGCTAGCCAGACAAGCCCGTTTCAGGTCCAAAACTGGAGCTAAGCTACATCATCAATAGTAATCTACGCATGCCTTGCTTCACTACATATATAGTACGTATATTTTGACATCTGTAAACCTTTTACAAATTTTGACCGAGTGTAGGGAAAATTGTCTGTATCTACAATGGATAGCCGTGGAAGAGAGAAGAAATCAGGCACAGGAGGGGACAGACTGTGTGCGGGTCTGGGCGCATAGGCGATTGGCGTGCGTGCATGTTACCCACCTTCCCTTCACTTTGCCGGCAGACAGTAACCCAGCTGCTCTACACGTATAGTATTTCTCGTTGCTGAACTGCTCCGCCAAAGCAGCGCGGCAGTAGTAAAATGCAAGTGCCGAACGAAGGCGACAGCATAACAGCATCAACAGTCCATCACAAAGGACAATCACACACAGCAAATTTCCTATTCGCGGCCACATGGACTGCTTGCAGACACACGGCCGGAACAAAGCCCCCGAACTTAGGCCCTAATCATCCTCTCAGAGGCAGTGACCAAAACGTCGGCGACAATCACAAGCCAAAAGTAGTAGCCAAACCATACACATTTCGCGTGCAATCCTTCTTCAAAGTACACAGAAACAGAAGCATTCCAATTGATCCATGGTGTGGTTGGTGTACCCAGAACAAGTATCACTCACTATGCATTCCAAAGTACTACATTACAGATGACAACAACAACAACAACAACAACAACAGTATCACTCCATTTGAAGGTAAACTGTCAAGAAGAAGAGAATTAACCCAATCTAGTTATCCACCGAAGACCGATCGATCGATTCTTACAAAAGAATTGGGACCTCACAGGCCGAGTCCCAAGCCATATATCTACAACCCCAACATTCTATTCCATTTCAGCCTCTCTGATGATCATCAGCCAGAGCCCTCTCGCGTTCGGTGATGCTTCAAATGGCACATTCCACGCGCTTCATCAAATGAAAAAAGAGAAAACCCCATTATACTGCTTGCTTGCTGTATCCTATCATCATCATCACTCGACCTGCTCGCCGATGAGGTCGAGCCCGACGACCAAGAATGAGACCCCCTGGAACAGAAGGAAGTAGAAATGTATGCCCTGAACCGAGAGCAGGCTGCGAGCTGCTGCTGTCAAGAGGAGGAAGGAGAGTGCCAGTTCCTTCCGGTATAACCTATTGTGTTTCTTCTTTTTGGGTTTGGGTTCCGCTTTCGGGTACAATTCCTCCTTTGCTGCCAGGGAGTCGAGGTTGGGCGCGGACCCTACTCTCAGCTGCCTGGATTGCTTCTCGTTCTCGACGAGGGCGACGAGATCGCCCTCCGAAGACCGGCCTGATTTCTTTGTCACAACCCACTCGTAGGCGCTCCCGAGCTGGAACAGGCCGGAGATCATGGCGTTGAACTTGGTCACCGACATGGTGTTCTCAAACAGAAGGTAGGGGACGATGAATGGGAAGGACTTTGGGGCCGGGAGGATGTTGAGCAAGGACATGGTTGCTGGAATGTAGCACACCACCCAGGCAGGTAGCTCTGCTTCAGGAGCAAACATTGTCATTGGAAGTATGACGCAGAAGAGGGTGAATGAATAGAAGGGCAGGATCAGTTTTCGGAGGAGAAAGAAAAGGAATATCAGGTTGAATTTCTTCCAGAACCCAATCTGCAACAGAGGTAGGTGATGTCATTCAGTGCTACATAAATATATGGGGCTAAATTTTCAAAATTAAGGGTGACCATCAAGTTTAAGGATGCTGATCAAAACGATTTTTTCGCATTTGTACAAACCACACATGACCGGTTTATTTCCAGACTAATAGAGTTTGCCCCAGATTTGATAGTACTGCTATATTTGACCAAATAAACTTCATTCAAGTTTGCAAAATGTGAGGAGGCGTTACATAATGATGACCCTTGGTAAGAAGGGAATTTATCAAAGCGAGTGAGTCAAAATGTAAATCTAATTATATGATCAAAATAGAAACATTAAACAATAGGCAAGTCAAAATGATTTTAACTGACCAAACTTCAAGCAGAACAAAGTTTATAACTGTATAATTTAGTCATGAAAACTTGCAAACATACATCCTACTTGTGCTTCCTGGGAAATAATCAACCTTGTAAATATTCATCCTGCCGATGTGGCTTGTCGTGCTAATCAAATTGTACTTAGTTATCCAACTGAATGCAGCTAAAATCTTGTCACCCACAAGAAAAGGACAAACCTAAACCATGTATACTTAAAATAGAACTAAATTTTGAAGGGTGTGCTCTATATAATGCAGTTAAACTCGTATTTTTCCCTGAAAAAGAAAACTCATCTCTCAAAATATGCCTACGTTCATACCTTTGATTTGATAATGTCCACAAAGCAGAGTCTAAACAACTGCATAGGACCAGAATGCCATCGATGTTGCTGTTTTCTGTATGCTTCATATGACTCCGGCAATTCACACTGGCACTGAAAGGGAAATTTGTGTAGCACAGTTTGAATGATCAGTAAAGGTTTGAGTACCATACAGAAAAGTCATTAACCATAAGAGACATTATTCAAGTACCTCAACATCATTAAGATACAGAAACTTCCATCCCTTTAGATGTGCTCGAACAGCAATATCCATGTCTTCAACTGTCGTTCTCTCCATCCATCCTCCAGAGTCCTCGAGTGCCTTAATTCTCCACACTCCCGCGGTTCCGTTGAACCCGAAAAAATTGAGGAATGCCCCATTAACCTGCTGTTCCACCTCAAAGTGGAAGCACAGATTTATGTTTTGCAGCCTAGTTAACAAGTTCTCATCCTTGTTTACAAAAGACCACCTTGCCTGAACTAGTCCAACATCCTCTTTGCCCTGCAAGTCGCACACGCAGCTAGTCAGATGATAGAACTCTCATGGGCTCATCATCATCAGATAAGAATGCACCGCGGGAATGTGTAATTTTCAGCTATACCTTGAAATGGGGCA
Source organism: Triticum aestivum (assembly GCF_018294505.1). Lineage (NCBI taxonomy): Eukaryota > Viridiplantae > Streptophyta > Magnoliopsida > Poales > Poaceae > Triticum > Triticum aestivum. Next base: position 558,647,663 of record NC_057801.1, read on the forward strand.
CAGTTAGCTTCAGGAAGTCTTCTTGTGGTTGGAAATCGGCATCAAAGATAACAACAAACTCATAATCTTTCACGTAGCTGCAGTTCATGGCAGACTTGAGATTTCCAGCCTTGTAGCCATCACGAATCACCCGGTGCCGGTACAATATCCGGACACCCTCCCGTTGCCATTTCTCAACCTCCTCTCTGATAAGAGCTGAAGTCGCAGCATCGTCAGAATCATCGAGCACCTGCACCAAGAAATTCGATCTCGGCCAGTCCAGATTGCAGACAGCTCCAATGGATTGCTGATACACCTGCAATCATGCATACAAATCAAAGGGGTGAGCCAAATTTGATTCAGAATTCATCATAATTGCACAGATCAGTCAGTATTTCCATGATTCGGGATTTGTTTAAAATGAAGCCTATCTTGCCCTGGCTTTAGTACTCTAGTCGAACAAGAAGGTGTAAAACTAGACAAGCAAAACCGTGCTTTAGAAACACTCGAGCACCCCATCCCCAAAAATGAAACTCTTCAGCCCAAATACTCCATTGCGGAATCGAATCTTCAACCAAACATTTCATGATGACAACACCCAACACTCATCGTGTATGGTAGTAGTAGTAGCCATCACGTTAACCAACTACTAGGAGCTTTGGTCAAAAACAAGAGAAACCGTTTCAGTCCCAACTTGCAAGCAACACTGCAACCAAGATTGGATAACCCAATCTCAACTATCCACTGCATCCTATGGCTCTTATCTATCCACCCGTTAATTTTCGGTCCCGGGATTGCGGCTCAAATCCGAATCTTTGGATGTCTGCGACCACCAATGCGGCGGCCGGCCAGGGCGGCCGACGCCCAATCCCAGGCCGCGACCTTGATTTCACCTTCAGGCACAGAAAAAATAGCAGGCGGATAACTGGAAATTCGTTTCTTTTGGTTTTTGCAGCTCACCTCCTTCTCGTTGCACATTGGAATCTGGACGAGCACCATGGGGAACTCCCCCTCCTCCTGGGCGCCGGCCTCGACGTCGTCCGAGCCTTTGCCGGCGGCGGCGTTGGGCACGGGCCTGATCCCCCTGAGCTTGATCCAGAAGCAGCCGAGGCAGAGGATGAGGCGGTCGGCGCTCTGGATCATGAAGAGCACGACGCAGGCGTTGGTGAGGAACTGCAGGGCCGGGCCGAGGTAGGCGGCGCGGGCGCGCATCCAGGCCGCGTAGGCGGCGGCGAAGAGGCCCTCGACGGCCTCCAGGTCGGGGAGCGCGGCGAGGTGCCAGCCCTGGGCGTGCGCGGCGACGTCGGCGGCGAGGAGGAGCATGGAGAGGAGGAGGGAGGCGCGGATGAAGCCGTAGAGCCTGGTGCGCAGCGCGGGGCTGCCCCCCGGCCCCGGCGGCGCGTTGTCGGCGTCGGAGTCGGTCCGGCCAGCCGCCACCCGCCTCCGCGCAGCCGCGGCCACGGAGAGCGCGGCGGTGGCGGCGCCCGTGAGCTTCCCCGCGGCTCGGTGCGCCTTGAGGAGCAGCACCCAGGTGATCTGGCGCGCGTTCTTGCCGCGGCCGTCCTTGCCCCCCGCGGCGGGCGAGCCCGGCGGCGGCACCTCGGAGATGGCCCAGTCCGGGGTCTGCATCTTGACCACCACGGGCGTCCCCGTGACGCCGCCGGACACCCCTCCCCGCGCCTCCTGCCCCCACCACGGCGCCATTGCCGGCCCCAGACCCCAGATGCTGCCCCCTTGGCGGCTGCGGCTGTGGCTCCGGCTCCCCTCACCTCCTCATCAACACACACACACACCCCTTGAGGCTAGGCCGGAGCTAGAGGTGGACGCCAAGACGCAAGAAGAGACAGGGGCTAGAAGGAAATGGCAGGAGGAAGGACGGGGACGGATGGCAGGCAGACAGCAGCAGGATCCCACGCACGCACGGAGCGTAGCGTAGAGTGAGGCGCAGCAGCAGGGAGAGGACTGGAGGAGTGAGGAGAGGAAGAAGAAAGAAACAGCTCAGCAGCTCACCACGTCGCGGCGGGGCGGGGCGGGGGATCCAATCCAACTCCCCTCGGCTCAGCTCGGGACAAGCCGGGCCTTTATACATACACACCCCTATGATTACCACACCGCCGCGAGCTGAGCGCGACCACCACCTCCACCCGCGTAGAAAAGAAAAGAGAAGAAAATTCAGAGCTCACTTCCGCCCCTGGTTCCAGCTGGAGACCAGAGTGAGTAGGAGTGGAGGACGGCTTTTAAGCAGCTATCCCTCCGTCCATAAATAAATGAACTTCTATCTTCTATCTTTGCGATGAGTCAAAGATTTATAATTTTGATCAACTTTATATAAAAAAGTAATTATATATAACATCAGCTCGATATATTATAAAAATACATTTCAAAGTGAATCTAATGATGTGAATTCAGTGTCATAAATGTCGCTACTTTTCTCTATAAAGTTGATCAAAATTTTAAACTTAGATTTAGGACAAATTATAGTTGTACGCTTATTCGCGGGCGGATGGGTAGCTCTCAATCCTGCCCAACGCTGGGCCCGTTCATCAGCTCGATTAACGTACTGTTAACATGAAGTTGGTATAATAATCCCCACTTCCGTTGGAAAGCAGCGGCGGGATTGATTAGTTAACGTGGAAACCGTGGTGTCCTTGTCCTCGGGATCTGCAAATGGCAGCGGGGCGACGCTTCCATCCACCGCTTGCTTGGCTCGTTAGCTTAGTACTGTAGTTAGTAGAAGAAGCATGGGTAACTTGACAAGAGCTTGGTTAGTTGTAAGCTGGAAGGGAAGGGGCAGCGAGTGCAACGGGACACGTGAGGTGCGGGACTGATGAGATGATTCGTTGCGTGGAGCCAGGATGGTGTCGGTGGCGACCCCCAGCCCGGCCCACGCGTCCGTCCACCCCCATCCATCCATTCATCCACCGGTCCGGTCCGGTTCGGTTGGGTAACTTTGGCTAGGATCTCCAACGCGGACCTATAAAACAGACAATGTATTTGCCTATGGACATGTCCGCAGCGAGAGCCGGCTATCTAACCGTGTCTGCACATGTTTTAAAAAGAAATTGAACAAATTAGATGGTTTTCATGCAAATCGAATAATTTTCATTTAAATCAGACCAAATTCATTATATTTTAAGTAAACAAAAACTGACAACATTTTCGTATCCCAATCTAAACCTTCGCGGGCCGTGAGGGCATCTGTGTTCCAGGTCCTGTCTTCCCATGTCCAACAAGCTTAACGGTTGCGAGCCTCAGGAAGTGAAGCTACGAGATGGGGAGAATAGGACGTGGAATACGACCCACATTAATTAAACTCATTAAGCATCGCGTTAAGGGCAGCCAACCAACTATGCCACGTGGCGCAAGCTAGTTGGCCGCGGTGAAAAAGCTTTTGTATGGAGAAATGTTTTTTCTCTTTTTTAGATGAAGGTGATGATCCCACACATATTTTTAAATGAAGAGCTACGCAAAGTGGTGCTCGCTGGTAGGTTGCGTTGATAAAAAAAATTCTTTTCTTTTTTACTTCTTTTAAGGTTATGCTTTTAAAAATATATATTTCTAGATGGAGGCAAGGACCTCATGTATTTTTTGTGCGCAAAATTTTCTCTCAAGCGGTGCCACAAGGTGGCACCCCAACCACTAGTGAGATACCATACGTGCGCGTGTGTCATCTCCTACTCTTCGTCACCGGAGTCTACCGTGGACGGACCAGCCTCCTGGTCATTGCGGCCAAGCGCGAACCGTGCGGGCAGCGCGCCCGACGCGGAGCTGGCGACGTTCTCCGCCCGCGCATCCTCTTCATAAACATCATCATGAACAGGGCATCCCTCTCCGCCCGCAGGACATGCAACCGCCAGTGCTAAGCTCCGGATGTTGCAGGCGTTGTGGTCCATGGGCACGATGGGATTGTCGTTGGCCCACTCGCCGACGATTTATCCCTCCGTGAGTGGGTGCTTGTCGAGGAGCCGGAGTTTGTGGTGTTGTTCCTTCTGTGCCTGTCGGAACACCGATACCGACGACACCGCCTGCTTTTTTGCCATTGCGGCGTTGAAGTATGCCTGCACCTGCTCCAAGGTGAAGCCAACATGGTCTGACACTGGCGTCGACTCGTTGTCGTGCACCCCGTCCATCATCTTATCGTCATCCCTGACCTTCATTGAACTCGCCGAGGCTCTATCCAATTCGCATGGCTGGCTTGCCAGACGGCCGCAATGCGAGCCAACTACTGCTTCTGCTTTGTCAAGAGGCTCTCCCACATTACTCTACAGCTCACAGCCATAGCGGAGGTGGTGCATGGAGGAGAACCGGGAGCGGAGGTGGTGCGGTACGGATCATGCTAGGACTGGCCCCGTATAAAAGGATCGATATAGTTGACTAGAGGAGGGTGAATAGGCAACCAACAATTTTTAGCTTTTCTTTACCAAATTAAACTTTACATCAAAGTAGGTTGTCTAGATATGCAACTAGGTGAACAACCTATATGATGCAACAACAACAAGCACACAAGAAAGCAAGGGATATAACACAAGTAAGCTTGCAAAAGTAAAGGTGCGAGATAACCAAGAGTAGAGCCGGTGGAGATGAGGATGTGTTACCGAAGTTCCTTCCTTTTGAAGGAAAGTACGTCTCCGTTAGAGCGGTCTGGAGGCACAATGCTCCCCAAGAAGCCACTAGGGCCACCGTATTCTCCTCACGCCCACACACAATGCGAGATGCCGTGAATCCACTATTGGTGCCCTTGAAGGCGGCGACTGGACCTTTACAAACAAGGTTGGGGAAATCTCCACAACTTAATTGGAGGCTCCCAACGACACCACGAAGCTTCACTACAATGGACTATGGCTCCGAGGTGACCTTAACCGTCTAGGGTGCTCAAACACCCAAGAGTAACAAGATCCGCTAGGGATTAGTGGGGGAATCAAATATCTCTTGGTGGAAGTGCGGATCGGGGCCTTCTCAACCGATCCCGAGCAAATCAACAAGTTTGATTGGCTAGGGAGAGAGATCGGGCGAAAATGAAGCTTGGAGCAACAATGGAGCTTGGAGATGGAAGAGGTAGTCAACTAGAGGTAGGAGACGCCCCTTTTATAGCTATGGAAAAGATCCAACCATTATCCACAAATCCAGCCTGCGACATGCGGTACTACCGCTCCAGGAACGCGGTACTACCGCAAGGCCACGCGTTACTACCATGAGGGACCACGGTACTTCCGCGGCAGCAGCAGAGACTAGGACATGCCTGACTAAGAGCAGTACTTCTACGAGCGCGGTACTACCGCTCCCCCTTGCGGTACTACCGCAAGGCAGGAAAGTCCTAGCCTACGAAGGGCGCGGATGAATAAAAATACATCCGTGCCTACTTCCGCTGGAAAAGAAACAGTGCAAATATCCGACGCGGTACTACCGCTAGGGAGAGGTACTACCGCATGGCAGCTGAACCAGGCCGCGCGCGGTACTACCGCGCCCGAAGTGCGGTACTACCGTGGAGGCGCGGATGTAAAAAATTACATCCGCTCCTACTACCGCGAAGCAGCGGTACTAGGCATGAGAGCCACGGTACTACGACTCCAGGGGAGCGGTACTACGGTGGGCTCCCGCGGTACTACCGCGCACGACGTGCGGTACTACCGTGGGGCGCGGATGTAAAAAATTACATCCGCCCCTACTACCGCAACGCAGCGGCACTTGGCCTGGGAGCCACGGTACTACGACTCCAGAGGAACGGTACTACCGTGGGCTCCAGCGGTACTACCGCGCAGTTGCACGATACTACCGTAGGTGCTTGCGGTACTACCGCTCTAGCGAGCAGTACTACCGCAAGCTCAGCAATAGCAGCCTGGACAGTCGCAAAGAGGATAACCGGGGGATGCTCCAAAGTGCAAGGGAAAGGTGGAGACAATGAAGGAAACATGTACATGATGATTCCACTCGAACCTTTCCGACGCGGACCCCCTCTTAATAGTACGACTCTCCTATGATTCAAATCCACCAAAAAGAAACGTAGAACAACGCCGTCTTCAATAGTCTTCGAGGGGCACCGAACCGTCTTGTGCCTAGCGATGAAGCGTCTGAGAAACTCAAGGCACACGATTAGTTCGCAAAAGCATTGTCATCAATCACCAAAACACCTTAGGGATAAATATGCCCTTACAATCTCCCCCTTTTGGTGGATTGATGACAATATGGGATTTGCACAAAAAGGAGATAATATTGAGGAGAGGCAAACCCCTCCTCTCTAGAATATAGACGGGCTCCCCCTAGATGTGTGCAATCTAGATGGATGCTTTGGACTGCACAACACACAAACTAGGATCAACACTCCCCCTATATTTTAGAGACAAGGCATGATCTTGCATGAGTAGGTCTAACATCTAAGCAAGAGCATAACACTAAGGTAGCACAATATAACATAAGCTCACTAAGATAGGTAGAGTGCATATGTCTTACACCATATGAAGGTAAGCAACCCAAAGCAATCGAAACGGGGTTCAAACAAGGTTCAAACGAGAAAGCAAACACACCGAACACGAACGACGACACACGACTCGCAAATCCCTACACTCTCTCCCCCTTTGGCATCGAGACGCCAAAAAGGCAGAGAGGACACCTACACACAAGGGGTGGCTCAAGCAGAGAAATCATCCCAATGCTCCTCGTCAGACTCGGCGGCAGGAATGGTCTCCTTGATGTCCTCCTCAGATCAGTCCACCTGTAGCCTTGTTTCTTCATCCACTCGGCCTCTGGAGTGATGCGATCCTCAGAACCGCCAGACACGTCCTCTCCATACAGCTTCAAGATCTTCTTGTCCCGGCGGCGACTCTCCTTGGATGCCACGTGAGTCCTGTACTGCCCCTTAGCTTGCATGCAGAAAAGAGTCTTCATCTTGTCCTTCAGCTTCTTGGCCCACGAGGGCTTAGAGGAACTATGGGAAGACCTAGCAGCACGGTCCTCAGCAACATCCTCTGCTCCAGCCTCCTCTTCATCAACAGCCCTCCTAGCAGCAGACGCCTCAGCACGAGTAGTAGTGTTGGCCCAGTTGGGCTTGACACGAAGACAGATGGGATCATGTCGAATCCAGTCTGGAGCAAGGAACTCATCACCAGGGTACATATTCTCCCAAGTCTTGGAGATCAACAGAAACAGATATGGTCCATAGATAGGCACCTTGCGGTTGAACACCGCAAACCGGAGCTCACACCACATGATGTGTGAGACATCAAGTGGTTGAGTCTGAGACACACGAGCCTCCTTGCATAGGAGCATCATATCCACCATATATGCATGAACCTTGTCCTTGTCGCCAATGCGAGGGAACAGAGAGTTGCGGAAGATGCGAGACATGATATCTAGAAAATAGTTGAGCACCCATGTCGACTTGCCATTGGGAAGCGCCTTCTCAACATAGAATGGCTGAATATTGTCCTTGTTAGAAGACTCAGAATTGGCATGTGGGCGAACACCCACGGGAGAGTCGAGCCCATCATCAGGAACCTGGAGCAGATCCATGAACTCCTTCTAGGTAGCAGTCAACTTATGGCCATTGGTCATCCAGGTCATCCTCCGCTCCTCCTCAGGGTGAAAGTAAACTGAGGCAAAACTGACAGACAAGCTCAGGGTCATAGTCAAGGTGGAAAGAGATCACATGTTCAATACCAAACTGCTCCACCAAGTCCAAAGCTTCTCCAAAGTACGCACGAAACTTGTCCTTCCTTAGGTGATGCATGTCTATCCACTTGACATCCACGTAGGTATTTTGCTTGTTCTTGATGACATCCAGATAGGTGAGAGTCTGCTGCTTGGTCCAAAACAGTTCACTGCCTCTGACAGTAGCACGAGGATTCACATATGGTTGATCTGCCTGAGACGGATGAACTCAGATTGGGGTATCTCGTCCATGCCCTTAGCGGGTTCCTTGTGCTTGCTAGCGGTGGTCTTGACATGGCGCTTGGGGGCAGTGGAGCCCTCTGGTGCTTCACCTTGATTGCGTAGACGCTTGGAGCCAGTGTCACGACTGGGATTGGAACGGCGAGAGCCACCACCTGAGACATAAAACGCAAAACACCCACGACAAGCAAAAATGATCAATGCAAAGACCATGGCAAAGCACAAGAAACACATACAAAGTATACGTGGAAATTGCCATGAGATATATTTGACCCAACGGTAGTATTGCCGGATGTTGCGGTACTAAAATTTTAGTACCACTCCTAGTCATGGTAGTACTGTGTGAGGTCATGGTAGTACCGGGGATGGGAGCGGTAGTAAGATCCTAGTGCCGCAGCACGTGCGGTAGTACCGTGCTGGACGGGCGGTAGTACCGGGCAAGCGGTAGTACTGCATATGTGGCGCGGTAGTACCACACCGCGTTAGATCCGAACCAAAGTTTGAATCTGAGAGGAACCGCGAAACCACGGCGATACTACGGTTGATCAAATCTGGCACAGAACAACATATCAAGTATAATCCCTACACAAAACTACTCTCCAACATCCTACTCTTGCATAGATTTAGCCTAAACTCTCAACAACACATGTATCTCCCCAAAAACCTAGAAGCAAAGAGAACAAGCCAAAAGGAAGGGGATTTGGGGAAAGACCTTGTTCCATGGCAAGAGCACGTGGTGGGGAACGATCCCACCGGACAGAATCGCGGGAGAGCAGCCGGAGGCAGAGATCCGGTGATGGACTCCGCCCCCGTTCTTGAGTGAGAGAGAGAGACGGGGTGGGGAGAAACAGACGAATGGGTATGGGGGAGTTAGAACTCCCCCTGCCCATCCTTATCCCCACGCGTCTGCGATAGCGCGGTAGTACCACATGTCATCGCGGTAGTACCGCTTGGGTGGAAGTACCGCACCGAAGCGGTAGTACCACTCTCCCAGGCAGCAGTAAAAAATTACTGCCGCGCGGGGGCGGTAGTACCGTGCTCTCCACACGCGGTAGTACCGTAGCAGGCTGCGGTAGTAACGTGAGCTCAAGAAAAAGCAGGTTCCAACACACAAAAGAGGTCTTCGCAAGGAAACTTTGAGCACAAGAGACACCACAAGAACATGCTCAACACAAAGGCAGAGAGTCAACAAGAAGCAACCACGTGACACTACCTCTCAAAAGAGAGGGCGGTGGCCGGAGCCACCTATGTTTGAGTCAGTTGGTATGGCACCGCGAAGAATTATCCTTGGGCCCATGACCAAAACTCGTCTTTGAAGCACAAGTACCATCAAAAATGGCTAATGTGAAAGAGTTGATCAATTTATGCATAGTGGGGGGAGGGAGAGTTCATTGAGAGAACAACACTCCCCCTATGTCCATGCCTACACCTAAACTAAACAACGAGTTGAGTGGTGGGAGGTGCAAGGGTTCAAGTCACATTGCTCGAATCAATGATATTCAGCTCATGTCTTAACTCGCGAAATCTTGCTTCATCCAAGGGCTTCGTGAAAATATCTGCAAGGTTATCATGAGTGTTGACATACTTGAGCTCGATCTCCCCTCGCCTAATGTGATCCCGGATGAAGTGATACCGAATCTCAATATGCTTCGTCTTGAGATGTTGCATCGGGTTGAGAGATATCTTGATGGCACTTTCATTATCACACCAAAGAGGCACTTTGTCACAAACGACACCGTACTCCTTTAAAGTTTGCCTCATCCATAGGAGTTGTGCACAACAACTACCGGCCGCCACATATTCCGCTTCGGTGAACGAGAGAGACACACAACTTTACTTCTTGGAAGACCAACTCACCAAAGAGCAACCAAGAAATTGGCACCCTCCGAAAGTGGACTTCCTATCCACTTTGTCTCCCACCCAATCGGAATCTGTATATCCTTCAAGCTTGAAGTTTGCTCCTCTTGGGTACCATAAGCCAAAGTTTAGGGTATGAGCCAAATATCGAAAAATTCGCTCGACCGCCACATAGTGGCTTTCCTTTGGTGCGGCTTGAAACCGTGCACACATTCCCACACTCAACATGATATCCGGTCTAGATGCACAAAGGTAAAGCAAGGAGCCAATCATGGAGCGATATACCTTTTGATCCACCGCTTTACCATTGGGATCAATGTCAAGTTGGCACTTGGTAGGCATTGGAGTGGAAGCCGGCTTGACATCACTTAGCTTGAATCTTTTTAGCATGTCTTGAGTGTATTTGGCTTGGTTGATGAAGGTACCTTCTCTTCTTTGTTTGATATCAAAACCAAGGAAGAACTTCAACTCTCCCATCGAAGACATCTTGAACTTGGAGGTCATGAGAGCAGCAAATTCCTCATTGAAAGCTTTGTTAGGGGAACCAAAGATAATATCATCAACATATAGTTGGCATACAAACAACTCCCCTTTGACCTTCTTAGTAAAAAGAGTGGGATCGATTTGCCCAACTTCAAATCCACGATCTTGTAACAACTCGGTAAGATGGTCATACCATGCACGTGGGGCTTGTTTAAGGCCATATAGTGCCTTATCGAGTTGATACACATGGTCCGAGAAGTAGGGATCCTCGAACCCGGGGGTTGCTTGACATAAACCAACTCATTAATAGGACCATTAAGAAAAGCACTTTTCACATCCATTTTTTGTAACTTAAAGTTGTGATGGGAAGCATAAGAAATCAACAAACGAATGGATTCAAGGCGAGCAACGGGAGCAAAGGTTTCACCGTAGTCGATACCCTCGACTTGGGAGTAGCCTTGTGTTACCAATCTTGCCTTGTTGCGAATGATGTTCCCATGAGCATCTTGCTTGTTCTTGAAAATCCACTTGGTCCCAATGACGTTGTGGTTCCCCGATGGCCTTGGCACCAATCTCCACACCTTGTTGTACTCGAAGTTGTTGAGTTCTTCATGCATGGCATTGAGCCAATCCGAATCTTCGAGCGCCTCATAGACCTTTTGGGGTTCAACACAAGAGACAAACGCGTGATGTTCACAATAGTTTGCTAATTGTCTACGAGTGCTTACCCCCTTTCTTAGGCTTCCAACCACATTCTCCATGAGATGACCTTTGGTGGTGAGCTTGGAAGCAATCTTCGCGGCACGACGCTCTAATTCCTCCTCGGATGTGGAAGGAGGAGGGTTAACTTGATTTTCTTGAGCGCCGTCTTGAGCTTGTTCTTGATCTTGAACTTGCTCGAGGGGGAGAACTTGACCTTGGGCATCATTTGGTGGTTCACCACCATCTTGAGGTTGATCTTGCCCTTGGTATTGTTCAGGAGGTTGAGGGCCTTCACTTTGTTCTTTGGAAGCGTGTGGGTCTTGGGGAGGTGATGGCTCCACTTGACTGGAGCATTGTCCTTCTCCTTCGGCCACAAGGGGTTCCTCAATGGGTAGAATATGACCAATACCCATTCTTCTTATGGCTTGGGGAAGAATTTCATCACCTACATCACAAGTACCACTTTGCTCCACTTGGGAGCCGTTATTTTCGTCAAACTCCATGTTACACGTCTCCTCAATGAGTCCGGTGGACTTGTTGAGGACACGGTAAGCATGAGAGTTTGTAGCATAACCAATAAATATGCCCTCATAAGCTCTAGCCTCAAATTTAGACAAACGAACACCTTTCTTGAGAATGAAACACTTACACTTGAACGCCCAGAAGTACTTGAGATTGGGCTTGTTACCGGTGAGTATTTCATAAGGAGTCTTGTTCAAGCCTTTGCGGAGATAGAGCCGATTGGATGCATGACATGCTGTGTTGATGGCTTCGGCCCAAAAGTTGTATGGAGACTTGAACTCTGCCATCATGGTCCTTGCTGCATCCATCAACGTCCGGTTCTTCCTATCCGCGACACCATTTTGTTGAGGGGTATATGGAGCAGCATATTGATGCTTGATCCCCTCATCACTAAGAAACTCATCCAAGGTGTAGTTCTTGAATTCGATGCCGTTGTCACTTCTTATTGTCAAGATCTTTGCATCATGTTGACGTTGAGCTTCATTTGCAAAGTAGATGACGGTTTGTTGAGTCTCACTCTTCCTCTTGAAGAAATATACCCAAGTGTATCTTGAATAATCATCCACAATCACCAAGCAATACTTTCTACCTCCAAGACTATCAAAGGATGGAGGCCCAAAGAGATCCATGTGAAGGAGCTCCAAGGGTCTCTTCGAGTAGATGATGGTCGTGGGAGGGTGAGCCTTCTCATGAAGCTTTCCTTCAATACAAGCACTGCAAGCACGATCTTTGGCAAAACTAACATTTGTTAGTCCACGGACATGGTCCCCCTTAAGGAGACTTTGCAAAGATCTCATATTGACGTGGGCTAAATGGCGATGCCAAAGCCATCCCACATCAACTTTAGCCATTAGGCATGTCGCGGTCTTAGTGGGTTGCTCCGAAAAGTTAATCACATAAAGACCGTTCTCGACATGCCCAACAAAGGCTACTTTAAGAGTCTTGCTCCACAAGAGGGCCACAGTATCAATATCAAAGAAAGTGGCAAAGCCCATGAGTACAAGTTGACAAACGGAAAGAAGATTGAATGCAAGGGACTCAACAAGCATGACTTTCTCGATCGTTAGATCCTGAGAAATGACAACCTTGACAAGACCCAATACCTTAGAAGACGAGGCATCACCCCACTCGACATTGGTGGGCATAGAAGGAATCTTGTGCATGTCCGCCACCAAGTCCTTGCTCCCGGTCATATGATTTGTTGCTCCACTATTGAGCAACCATGATGCCCCACCGGAAGCAAACACCTACAAGAGATCAATGCTTGGTTTTAGGTACCCATTTAGTAATGGATCCTTTGATGTTAGTAACAAGGGTCTTAGGAACCCAAATATACCATTCAATGTACTCATAAGGAGAACCAACAAATTTAGCATAAACATGCCCATCACTAGCACGGCACAATACATATGAAGGATTAAAGTCGCAGCTTTGTTGGAGGAGATGGTTTTGCCCTTTTTGACATCAACACCCTTCACATTTTCCTTCTTCTCCTTAGGATCACCCTCTCCCTCTTTCACAAAGGTTTGCTTGAGAGGAGGAGGTCGTTTGGTCTTGTCGTTTTTCTTCTTGTTCTTGGACTTGGGCGCGAACCCAATTCCCTTCTTGGCCACAACTTCCTTTTGATTGCTCAAAAGGTCGTTGAGGTTCTTCTCACCTTGAATGCATGTCACAAGGCCTTTCTCAAGTTGATCCTTCAACTTGGCATTCTCCTCCACAAGATGCACATGCTCACAACACGGATTAGTAGCATATGCATTATGAACTAATACCATATGAGGAAAAGTGACCTTTTCCTTGGTTAGCTTAACTTGGAGTTGAGCATGAGACTCCTTGAGGTTAGAGTGAGCACCCTTCAAGACCTTGTGGGCCTTGTCAAGTACATCAAACTCCTCCTTGAGTCTAGCATGATCAACCCCAAGTTTAGCCTTCTCGGAAGTTAACACCCGAGACACAACAAGAGCATGATCAAGATCTTTCTTTAACTTAGCATGGTCATCGTTGTGTGACTCCTCAAGAGTCAAATGATGCCCAGCTCTTTCTCAAGAGCATTGGAGAGATCCAATATCTCATCAGCATAGTCACGACTATGACCTTCCATCTTAGAGATGATTTTTTCGTGAGCCTCGATCATGTCATTGGCTTCACCAAGTTGTTCCAAGAGAGCAACAAAGTGCTTCTTGGATTTGCCCTTGAGTTTACTCATAAAAGACTCAAACTCATTCAACTCTTCATTAGGCCCCTCACTTTCATCAATGCAACCCTTCAAAGAAGGATTAGTAATGATGGTGGTTTTGATGTTGGGGGTTACCTTGTTAGTGGCTTTACCATGAGGCACTTGGCGGTGATGTTCTCGTTGGGTGAATCAAAGAGAGACGCCCGGGGAGTGGTAGCAATGGCAATAGAGGCCATGACCATTGCTTCTCCATTTTCATCATCATCGTCATCCTCATGGTATTCTTCTTGAACCACCAACCCACGAGTAGGAGTCTTCTTAGTGAAGTTGTTCTTGTTGGGGAAAGACTTGGCTTTGTCTTTTCGGATGAACTTGCCACCATTGTCTTCCCGCTTCTCGTAAGGACAATCCGCAATGAAATGGCTCACATTGCCACATTTGAAACAAGTTCTAACTCGTTGCTTGCCCTTGAAGCCACTTGAGTTGTTCTTGTTGAAGTTGGGTCTTGAGTTCTTCTTGCTCCAAAATTGCCTTGAAGCAAGAGCCATGTGCTCATGATAATCATATTTTGTGTCTTCGGGGTTGCTCTCCTCATCTTCCTCTTCTTCATCTTCTTCCACAATAACCTTGGCCTTCAAGGCAAGGTTGGGCTTCTTTGCCCTTTGAGAACGGAGTACCGCATTATCGGCGGTCTTGTCCAAGATGCTCATTGCAACGAACACATCCAACACTTCACTTGAGGTCATGGAGTGGAAGTCCGGTCTTTGACGAATGACGGAGGACATGGCCTTGTTGTAGGGCATCATGGCCTTGAGGAACTTGCGCTTGATCCAATTGTCATCCGTGTCCTTGCTCCCATGATCTCGGAGTGAGACCGCGAGTTTGGTCACTCTTCGAAAGAGCTCACGATGTTCTTCATCTTCTTTCATTGCAAACTCATCGGCTTCATCTTGCACCACTTCATAGTTGGAGCGTTGAATGCTAGCACTTCCTCGATATAGAGACACAACGCATTGACATGCGTCTTTGGCCATGGCATGGGGTCGAAGATGAGGGAGATCTTCGGGAAGGATTGCATCTTGGATGATGAAGAGAGCACTCTCATTGAATTGATTATCCACCACTTCTCTCGGGGTGAAGTTGCTTCGGTCATGTGGATAGAAACCTTCTTCAATGATTCTCCAAATATTAGTATTCACATGATTTAAATGATGCTTGAAGCGATACACCCAAGAATCAAAGTCTTCATTTTTCACAATCCTAGGAGGAGGACCGGCATGATTTAAATGAGTAGAGGGAATCGGTCCTCCATAAGTTGGAGGTTCCACATGGGCAAAGATGTCGGTGCCATTTCTATCACTAGTAGAAGGACCCTTCTCACTATTAGCTTCCCTCTTGTCGGAGTTAGCATCCATCACCTTGTTAGTGGGATCACCCACTTTCAACGGCGAGGTAGGTAGTTTAAGTCCTTCTAAGAATTTATTAAACATGCTTTCAACCGTGGTTGTCATGGAGGTTTTCAATGTGTCCAAGGCCACATTGAATTCCTCACGGGACACCGTAGCTTCCCCATCACCCGTAGACGAAATCGGATTCACACCGGAGTGCTCCTCCTCCCCATGGTCTACGGTGTCAACCATACTCTTCGGATGGCAAAGTCCTTAATAAAGAGACGAGGATCTGATACCAATTGAAAGGATCGATATAGTTGACTAGAGGGGGGGGGGTGAATAGGCAACCAACAATTTTTAGCTTTTCTTTCCCAAATTAAACTTTGCATCAAAGTAGGTTGTCTAGATATGCAACTAGGTGAACAACCTATATGATGCAACAACAACAAGCACACAAGCAAGCAAGGGATACAACACAAGTAAGCTTGCAAAAGTAAAGGTGTGAGATAACCAAGAGTGGAGCCGGTGGAGACGGGGATGTGTTACCGAAGTTCCTTCCTTTTGAGGGGAAGTACGTCTCCGTTAGAGCACTGTGGAGGCACAATGCTCCCCAAGAAGCCACTAGGGACACCGTATTCTCCTCACGCCCTCACACAATGCGAGATGCCGTGAATCCACTATTGGTGCCCTTGAAGGCGGCGACCGAACCTTTACAAACAAGGTTGGGGCAATCTCCACAACTTAATTGGAGGCTCCCAACGACACCACGAAGCTTCACCACAATGGACTATGGCTCCGAGGTGACCTCAACCGTCTAGGGTGCTCAAACACCCAAGAGTAACAAGATCCGCTGGGGATTAGTGGGGGAATCAAATATCTCTTGGTGGAAGTGTAGATCGGGGCCTTCTCAACCGATCCCGAGCAAATCAACAAGTTTGATTGGCTAGGGAGAGAGATCGGGTGAAAATGGAGCTTGGAGCAACAATGGAGCTTGGAGATGGAAGAGGTAGACAACTAGAGGTAGGAGACGCCCCTTTTATAGCTATGGAAAAGATCCAACCGTTATCCACAAATCCAGCGTGCGACATGCGGTACTACCGCTCCAGGAACGCGGTACTACTGCAAGGCCACGCGGTACTACCGTGAGGGACCATGGTACTTCCGCGGCAGCAGCAGAGACTAGGACATGCCTGACTAAGAGCAGTACTTCCGCGAGCGCGGTACTACCGCTCTCCCTTGCGGTACTACCGCAAGGCAGGAAAGTCCTAGCCTACGAAGGGCGCGGATGAATAAAAATACATCCGTGCCTACTTTCGCTGGAAAAGAAACAGTGCAAATATCCGACGCGGTACTACCGCTAGGGAGCGGTACTACCGCATGGCAGCTGAACCAGGCCGCGCGCGGTACTACCGCGCCCGAAGTGCGGTACTACCGTGGAGGCGCGGATGTAAAAAATTACATCCGCTCCTACTACCGCGAAGCAGCGGTACTAGGCATGGGAGCCACGGTACTACGACTCCAGGGGAGCGGTACTACCGTGGGCTCCCACGGTACTATCGCGCACGACTTGCGGTACTACCGTGGGGGCGCGGATGTAAAAAATTACATCCGCCCCTACTACCGAAACGCAGCGGCACTTGGCCTGGGAGCCACGGTACTACGACTCCAGAGGAGCGGTACTACCGTGGGCTCCAGCGGTACTACCGCGCAGTTGCACGGTACTACCGTAGGTGCTTGCGGTACTACCGCTCCAGCGAGCAGTACTACCGCAAGCTCAGCAATAGCAGCCTGGACAGTCGCAAAGAGGATAACCGGGGGATGCTCCAAAGTGCAAGGGAAAAGATGGAGACAATGAAGGAAACGTGTACGTGATGATTCCACCCGAACCTTTCCGACACGGACTCCCTCTTAACAGTACAGCTCTCCTACAATTCAAATCCACCAAAAAGAAATGTAGAACAACGCTGTCTTCAATAGTCTTCGAGGGGCACCGAACCGTCTTGTGCCTAGCGATGAAGCGTCTGAGAAACTCAAGGCACATGATTAGTCCGCAAAAGCATTGTCATCAATCACCAAAACACCTTAGGGATAAATATGCCCTTACACCGTATAAATAGTGTGCGTCGGCCAGGCCAAGCGGCGGTCCATTTCAATGTGGGGCGCATGAGTGGGTAACTCGGACCGCCACGTCATGTTTAATGCCGACAGATAGACAAATGAAAAGCCAGATTGAATGCATAGAGACTCGTCCCATCCTGTCTGGTCAAGTTTCTTCAGCATTGAACCGGTGCAGGCGCCGCTCTCGGACGCCGCCGCTTCAGTGACGGCTCTAGTGAATGACCGCGTCTTCTCTGAACCGAGATGAATGCGGCATGGGGTGCGAAGTTGCATTGCATGGGAGGGGGTGACGGCTTTTGTGTGGGATTGGATGTCGGACACATATGTGGCAGTGATCCGGACACCCGTAAAGCCTCCCCTAATTTTCGTCCGGTTAGCCGTATTTTGGACACCTGGATTGATACGCGAACCGATATCGTGTTGGATGATAAACTATGTTTGAATCGCTCGGTCCAGACGGTTACGGGCGGTCTGAGGCCAACTCCAAAGCGTGACCCAAACGGACGTCCACTTTTGCCTGGATTTTGTCTGTTTGGGTCGGGAAAACGGACGACCGTTTGCAGTTTTGGGCGTACGCATACTACGACAACCAACCAGGCGGCCGCATTGCATTTTGTCTAGCTCGCGACAAAGAAAAAAGACTGACCACATATTTAATAACATAGAAATAAACTTAATTAAACAGTTCTAAACTATTTAAACCCTTTAAACAAGTCTCGGATGTTCATTAAACTTAACTTAAAACTTACAAGAACATAAAAAACTTGTCGATGCCGCTGTCGTGGTCATCCTTGATGCCGTCGCCGTATTCAAGCGCCACCGTCCTCCTTGTCGTCGTCCCCGGTGATATCGATGTACGGACGGTTGCAAGGTTTGGCCAGTGGTGGGGCAATGGTGAAGGGCGGGGGGAGGGGGGGAGGGAGAGGGGGTGGAGGGGTTGATCGGCTGTGGCGGCTGGAGGAGGACCGACGATGAGGACGAGGTGGAGGAGAGGAGGTGGAGCTTCGGCGGTCGGCGGCTAGGATTTGGTCGGGTCGGGTTTTGAGGAGGCAGGCGTCGCCAGGAGTGAAAATGTGGATTGGCCGGTCCACGTCTTCCACATTAAAAAAGACGAGGCCCCACGCGGCTGGGAGGCTGACAGGCGGGGCCGCTGCGCGTGCGCAATTAATTTGGACGATGGGAGGTAGATGGCCTCCCGACGGACGAGAAGCGGGCGCGTGCGCCTCCGTTCGCTGCCTGTCTGGACAGTTTGCTCTGAAAATGGGACGGGCCGGTCGGGCAAATGCGGTGGTGCCTTGGGACGTGACGTCCGTCCGTCCGGATCAAAACTGACACACCGCAGATGGGAGGGATGGTGCGTTGGAGTTGCCCTGACAGTTGGAGATGCCATCTCCCCGCTTCCATGACGGACGGACGGATGGACGTTCTGCTCTGCGCTGCAGCTGCAGCTTCGTGCTCCGTCCGTTGCTTGCTGCCCCTAGTACTGCCACCGGCAGCGGCGCACCTCCCCGCCTGGCATGTCCCTTCCGTCTGCGCCTCATTCCTCTACCGTGCTCTCTCTCTCTCTCTCTCTCTCACACACACACGGCTTTTTACAGCAGCGGCCAGCGGGAGCGGTGGCGGCGTGGTGCACGCTGTGGCCTGGCTCGGCTAGCTGATCCTTCTTCTCTTCTGCGTGTGTGCCTCCGGCTCTGTCGGTCGCCGTGTCGCTTGTTGCGTTGGGAGGGCAGGCTGGGTAAAGTGGGCGCATACGCATGAATCATCACCGTCATGATTGCCGCTTCACGTGCCGGATATGAGGCGCTGGGGACAGCCGAGGCCCCTCCCCTCCCCTCCTCTCCTGGGGATGGATGGATCGTCGTCGTCGTACGTGGAGGAGATCCACGACGCGGAGACACACTACGACTACCAGCACTGCTGTAGCAATTGCTTGTTGGGTGCGGGGCATAATGAACGGTGGATCGCCCAGTTTACGGCAGCATTATTGGTCCCGGGGGTGCATCGCATACAACGCGAGCTGGCCAGCAAAATTGCAGGCGGATTCAATTCAAAGCCTAGCCACCACTTTCTGCCTTGTCCTGCCTTCTTGTCTTCTACGTTGGTCTGCTCCGTGTATGTATTGTATTGTACATACACCAACCATTCGTTGGTTCCATGTACTGCACTGTACTTCCACTCCCATTTCTTTCAAGGGAATTACTCCTACCGTCCCATAATATAACATCATTTTTCAAGCTAGCTTAGCTTGAAAAACAATCTTATACTGTGTGACGGATGGCGTACTTATTTTATCTGGTGAAACTTAGGGTATCTTCAACGTGGATCCTTAAACTGTTCATGTCCGCCCGGGCCAAGATGTCCAGACATATTTTGCAATCAACACGGCACCTCATATGTTCTTGGGCCGGTCTGAACGTTCGTTTTTCGCAAACCGGAC